>NW_024424452.1:94742415-94743843 GCF_017311325.1 Ursus maritimus
TTATCCTTTGCAGGTGGTTGGCTCCCTGCCTGTCATCCTCAGTCTTCCCTCCCTTCTTCTTTTCTTCGGGAGGACCACACACAGTTGGGGAAGCTGGGGTCAAGATCAGGATGAGAGGGAGCTCTGAAGCCACGTGGTTTCTCTCCCCAACGTCGCCGTCTGCACGGGGACTCTCTGCAGTCCATCATCGTAGATCACCCTGGCAGATTCCAGACATTTACCAGAGACCGGAGGCATCCAGATGGATGCAGTACTCTGAGTAGACTGGCAAATGGGGCTCTGATTATAGGTTATTCTGTGATTGAAACTTCACCCAGAGATCTGCTGAGGATGTGGACAGGATATCTTCATTTAGCACCGGCTTTAGGAACTTCAATGTGGGATATTTCCCCCATAAAGGACCTTGATAACAAAGACCGGAATCCAGTCCTACGAGAGTGTCTAGTTTTTGTATCCACTGCCTCATTATATGCATGGCTTTTAATATTCGGAGTGCCTTTTGCCAATACACATTTTCTAGTGAACTGGGAAACTGGAGCCCAGATGCGATGTATTATTGATAGGATTGTAATTTACTCCTCTCGGGTTGTATCTATAATGTATACCATTAGCACAAAATATTAAATTACCAGTGGTTGTATATATTTGTCTATTCAGGTTTGGCTCAATGATATTTGCCTTTCGCCTCAATAAAAGATCATGAATAAAGAAAGCAGGGCAATATTGTTTTTTTGTTGTTGTTGTTGCAAGGGAATTTTGATTAAATCATTTTCTCTGTGTCGTGTTTTAGCGAGCCATGCTTTGCAATGAAGATAGGAGACATAAAATAGTGGGTGCTGGACAGGGAAGATGGATGGGGCGGTTTGCTCCAGCTCGAGGCACACACTGGCTTCCCTGGCAGGCTGCTCGGGGCCAGGCTCAGGGTTTTCTCCCTTGGCAAAGGCAAATAAGCTGCCTGTGTTGTGTTGGCGGGAGGAGGCAGACGGTGTAGACCTTGGTGTTAGAAATATAAGCCCCTGGCCTGTGCTGGGAAGACTGCATTGGAGTGGGATTTGCGGGGGGGGGGGGTATCCAGCAAGGCATCCAGTAGGGTCCTTTGTAGCCTGGACATCATGCCCTGGCTCGTGTTTGACAGGAGGCCCTCTGGCCACCAGTTTTGGTTCTAGCCCCCACGTGGGGGTTGGTCACACACACACACACACACACACACACACTCATACCCCTCTTCCTTTTTTTAAATTTCTTTTTTTTTTAAGATTTTATTTATTCATTTGAGAGAGAGAGAGAGAGAGCATGAGTGATGGGGGGGCAGAGGGAGAGGGAAAAGCAGACTCCCCATTGAACAGGGAGTCCGACTTGGGGCTCGATCCCAGGCCCCAAAGATCATGACCTGAGCTGAAGGCAGATGCTCAGCCATCTGAGCCCCCC
>NW_024424452.1:94743853-94873536 GCF_017311325.1 Ursus maritimus
TTAGGAACTTCAATGTGGGATATTTCCCCCATAAAGGACCTTGATAACAAAGACCGGAATCCAGTCCTACGAGAGTGTCTAGTTTTTGTATCCACTGCCTCATTATATGCATGGCTTTTAATATTCGGAGTGCCTTTTGCCAATACACATTTTCTAGTGAACTGGGAAACTGGAGCCCAGATGCGATGTATTATTGATAGGATTGTAATTTACTCCTCTCGGGTTGTATCTATAATGTATACCATTAGCACAAAATATTAAATTACCAGTGGTTGTATATATTTGTCTATTCAGGTTTGGCTCAATGATATTTGCCTTTCGCCTCAATAAAAGATCATGAATAAAGAAAGCAGGGCAATATTGTTTTTTTGTTGTTGTTGTTGCAAGGGAATTTTGATTAAATCATTTTCTCTGTGTCGTGTTTTAGCGAGCCATGCTTTGCAATGAAGATAGGAGACATAAAATAGTGGGTGCTGGACAGGGAAGATGGATGGGGCGGTTTGCTCCAGCTCGAGGCACACACTGGCTTCCCTGGCAGGCTGCTCGGGGCCAGGCTCAGGGTTTTCTCCCTTGGCAAAGGCAAATAAGCTGCCTGTGTTGTGTTGGCGGGAGGAGGCAGACGGTGTAGACCTTGGTGTTAGAAATATAAGCCCCTGGCCTGTGCTGGGAAGACTGCATTGGAGTGGGATTTGCGGGGGGGGGGGGTATCCAGCAAGGCATCCAGTAGGGTCCTTTGTAGCCTGGACATCATGCCCTGGCTCGTGTTTGACAGGAGGCCCTCTGGCCACCAGTTTTGGTTCTAGCCCCCACGTGGGGGTTGGTCACACACACACACACACACACACACACACTCATACCCCTCTTCCTTTTTTTAAATTTCTTTTTTTTTTAAGATTTTATTTATTCATTTGAGAGAGAGAGAGAGAGAGCATGAGTGATGGGGGGGCAGAGGGAGAGGGAAAAGCAGACTCCCCATTGAACAGGGAGTCCGACTTGGGGCTCGATCCCAGGCCCCAAAGATCATGACCTGAGCTGAAGGCAGATGCTCAGCCATCTGAGCCCCCCAGTTGTCCCCCCGCTCCCCCCCCACCACCCCTTCCTTTACACAGAATCCAGGTCATAGGGCTCAAACCAAGCTGTAGATGGAAATGCCACATCACTTCTGCTTTGTGGCCCTTTTGTTCTTTCAGAACTTTGAAGGGGAAGTATTTGCTGGTTCATTGGCCTGAGTCTCCCCTACCCCACCCTCAACCCCATTCACAGCATAATTTTCATGGGTAAACATATGTTTTAAACAATGCCCGTGGCTTGGCCTCCTCACCCTTCTGCTGCCCATGGGCCTCAGAATGGAGAGCGGAGGGTGACAGGAACCAGGTTCTGAATCCCTACTGACTTGAAGCAGGAAGATAGTTTGTTCCAAAGCTTATTCCCTTTGGCTCCTGCCATCAGTCTGGGAGCCCTTTAGTCCTCAGGGGCAGAGTCCCAGGGAGGGGAGGGAGGGGGTGAAGAGGCCCCTCCCCTTGGAGGTTGATGGCTGGGGGAGGGGGCTCAGAGACCCCAGGGACAGGTATCCAGGCGCAAAGTTGGAATCTCCTTTATAGTGGCTCCTGAGAAAATGCACCACTCCACCGGGGTTATCTACTGAGTTTGCTGCCCGGGGAGCATTCTGGAGGTGGAAACCGGTTTTTCTGAAGACTTGTCAGAGCAAGGCTTTGTTCAGAGTTTGCCTCTTCAGCCGGACTGGCTCCCTGAAGGAGATCCCATGAACCCAAGGAAGGGGCGATGAACACAAAGGCCTGGGCATCTCCTCCATAACTGGGTGGGGCTTTCTTTGGACTTAGGGTCTCTCCCTCCTCCCCACAACCTTCTTCCCTAAAGGAGAGATGGGGAGTTAAAAAAAAAAAAATCACACAGGCTTGTAAAGCCAATGAAATCAGTGCTAAATCTATCAAAGCAAATCATAGATCCTGACAGCTGAGAAGTATTATTTGTTTTTTTCCTCCCAGATTTCTACCGAGCCTGGTGCTTTAAGCATATGTCTTAGGGAGAAGAGACTCATATAAAGGCAATTACAATTGGTAAATGATTAGTGTTGGATCTGACATTTTTATGTGTCAGGTATGTTTCAGTGCACTAACCTTTGCAGAATTTACACCCATACAATATGAGATACATCCTGTAGAGCATCTGAAAGATCTGCAGTCTGCCTTCACTTAAATCTTATTTACATTTATTTTATTACAATATAAATGGGTTTAAACAAATCTTAATCGAGTTTTTTACCCCGTTCTGCAGGCCCCGCTGGCACCGTGGGGAGGCTGAGGGCAGCAGGGCTCCTCGAGGCTTGCAAATAAAGTTCCAGGCACCTGCCTGGAGAACCCCAGGAGAGAGGGGCCCTGTGTCCATGATTCCAGCTCCGGTCTCCACTGTAGCCCCAAGGGGAGGTGACTTAGAAGGCCAGGGAGTCCGCATCCCATAGCATGAGTCACAGAGGCAGGCTTTCCAGCAGACAGACAACTTTTAATTTTTGGAAGTTACAGAAAACACACATTTCCATAGCATCAATTTTAGACAAGAAGCAATAAGCGGCTCCCATCTGTGGTGTCTTTTGCAATCTGCCCACCGCCCAGCCCCCAGTCCCTCTGCAGGAGAAGCCACACTCCAGATGTCTCCTTTCAGGGCTCACCTCCCTCCCTAGGCCTTTCCTTCTCCAAGTCGGAGCTACTCGGCCGCGGCCACTGCGGTGTCAGCTCCACGCCTCCTGAACTTCACTCCACTGAAATCTGGTTGGGTACGAGACAGACTCCGGTGGAATGAAGGACAAGAGAAACACATGGATGGTCTGGGGCTCTTTTTCTCAGAGGGTGGGCCGCCTGGCAACCTGGGCCTTTGCACGTCGGGGGACTGCCCAGCCAAGGGCCTGCAGGATCTTTGAAACACAGTGTGGAGGGGTGCGGAGGGCCTGCAAGCGCACACCTCCGCCCCCCTCCCCCCAGGGTCATACTCCTCCGGGAGGCTGCAGGAGCCAGCTTACCAAGACACCCCCGTGCCTGCAGCCCAGGCAGACGGCGCTGAGTGGTAGGGATGGGGGCTGCGGGGCTGCTGTGTCTCACCCGCCAAGCCATCCCCCCAGACAAGTCCATGGCAGAACCTTCTCTGCATTTCCCTAGTTGGGATGCTGGTTATCGTCTGCCTCTGTCTGTGTCCCCTGTGTGGTCATACCTGAGCTCGATGCGGTTGGTCCTGGCTGGAGGAGGCAGGCGCTCTGACATTGCTTGAGAAAAACCCATCTATAAGGAGCTCTCTTACCAAGGTGAGGGAATGCAGGGGCAGGGGCATTCCTTTCCAGAATGCACCGTCCAAAGAGCATGAACAGTACTTTGCGGGTCCGTCTGCCAGTGTGAAACCGGGTGGAGCTGGGTGAGGAGCTGTGGAGGGACCAGAATGTCTGGGCAAGGGTGAGCGAAGGAGGATACTCCTTGGTCTCACCCCTACAGATGATATTATCTAGGATGTCTGCTTTCCAGTGACCCCACATCCTTTGCCAAATCGGCCTGGTAACTACTGTGTATTCTTTGGGCATGGTGTTGGGGGATGAGAGGCGGGAGGAGGTGGCCTGGCTTTCAGAGGCTGAACCAAACAGGGAGGATGGAAACTCTCAGAGGCTCTCCATTCTCTTAAAAGCAATGCCCATCCACCAGTCGCTGCACAGGTGCCGCTGTGGCCCCTTCCCTGCTGTGTTCAGGCTTGCCTGTGGCTCAGTGTAAGCCCCATAAAAGGCTGTTCTCAGCACCAGCATACAGACTGGGTGAGTTTGGGCAGATCCACTCTGCTGTTTGGAATACTTTCTTCCTGGGGCTTGTTCTGACCCGATACAGGGAGGCGCTAGCTTATGAAGTGGCTCCTCCCCCAAGATCCAGCCCCCGGGCATAGGGCTTCTGTAAAAGGCTCTTAAACAAGGGCTTGGCTGTTTCAGCTATTCCTGAGGAAGAGCCTGGCTTTCCTTGGTCAAGGCGAATACAGGTGGTGCTGGGGACACGGAGCGAGGGACCAGGGGGATGAAGGCTGGCCCCATCCTCTCCCGTAAATACAATTCTCGACCACGAGAGAGAAACGTGCCCTGCTTGTGAATGATCTAGACTTTATAATCCTCCTGCACTTGCCTGTGGCCGCTTTCACAGTCAAGGAAAGAAAGAGACTGGCCTGGCTGGCTCTGATAAATGATGCCGAAGATGGTGGGAGGAAATAGTTTGGGGATGGAAGGATTCTTTGCTTTCTCTTCAGATTTCAGTCCAACTCAGACAGCAAAGGGATCCATTTGTCTCCCTGCAGACCCTCATCGCGCCACTCTTACCCTCCTAACATGTACGGTCCACCAGACTCTTCCAGCCCTCAGCTGGAGGGTGCAGTCTCACCCTCGTATGGGGTTTTAGCCTCTAGGGTGGATACTCCAGAGATGACAGCGTCTGTAAGAGCACTTTCATTGTGCCATGCAAACAGGAGGTAGCATTGACATTAGAGAGCCTAGAAAAGGCAGGCCCTTCCTTCTTTCACCATCTACTCTGGCCCTACAGACCTGCAACAAGGCAGACACAAGAAAAGATAAGCCTAGAGCCTGTATCGGGAGCCTTGACCCACTCTGGACCCTATACCCAGATTTCAGGATTCTCTACCCACCATCCCTTTGTCGACTTGATGCCCCAGTGCTTTCTCCTTGGCCACCTGCAGTGTGCGGTTTGGTCAGAGAAGCATGTGTTTGGCTTTAGAGTAAGTTCGTGCAGTGGCTGCTCTCTTGCTCCCCAAGTGCCCTCAGAACTGTGCCCCAAATGGCTTCCTAATAAAACCAACTTGGACATGAGAACCCAAGAATGGAACCAGGTCCCGAATATCTTGTTATAGCTGTACCCTCCAGCCCAGCACTGTAAAGCCCGTAGGGCGCCCTCCCCTCCCCCGACCCCACCCCACCCCACCCCATTCCTCTAGTTGGGTCAGTCTCCATGAAATCAGACAGAACTGTAATCTTGGTACTTAACGGCTCAGCACCCACCTTACCACACCAATTCCCAGTCTCAGTGCTAATTATTGCCTGAGATCACTGGAAATTGCCCCCCAAAACATAGAACTGGCTGGAGATTTGGCTAAAATGAAGTAGGTCCCCCTATTTTAGCCTTGGAAGAAGTGGATCATCAACTTCTAGTGAGTTTGGCTTTTTTCCCACAGCCCACGCTCTTCTCTGACTGTCCAACGATCCTCCTGGTACAGGCACGCGGCTTCGGTTTTCCAAAGCGCCCCAAATCACAGATTCCAGACTCACCTGGAAGTATGCGTGTCTGTACCTGCAGATATCAGGGCTTACTCTGCGCTTGATGCAAAAGAATACATAGGGTTTTTCATAAGCTAATTCAGAACAAAGAGATAGCTGGAGACCCACGCATATGAGCGGAAGAAAAGGAATTCCGAGTCTCAGAATGTTCTTTCGCTCCTAGGATTTGAGGACAGGGGCTACGAACCGAGAAGCACTTACTGTGTGGTGTCCGGCCCAGCAGGCCTGCTCCTGAGGGAGGGTGGGGGCCAGTCCTGAAGAGTCATCCGCCCTTTAAGAAAAAAAGAACATGGAAGCAGAGAACCGTGGAAGTGGAGTGGAGGGAGTGAAGGTAGCTGGAAGAGAGGGTTTGGAGTATACGGCGGGGTTCAGGGGAACTTTTAGAAATAGAACTTGTAGAAATAGGTAACAGACAATAAAAGAGAGAGAAACTGGTTTTTCCAAGGCAAAGGTGAAGAAGGACTCAGCCCCTTTCAAGGAGGTGGTACTAGTTTCGCTCTTTATTTATGCGCCTCTCAGCACCGCTTCGGGTTACCTGCAGAGCCCAACCAATGGGGTGAGGGCTCGGGCGGCTGGCTCCGCCCCTCAGAACCCACACCCGGGGGTAGGGGGGGCAGGGATGGCAGGGATGGCGAGGTCCTTCTGCAAGCTAGCTTGGCTTTCTTATTGTTCTGTAAACACCAGCAAAAGGAGGTAAGGCCTCTGTCATTGGAGGAACACTGCGGGTTACCTGAGCACTGCCCCTGAAGGGTCTGGTCTCCCAAAGACCTGGGGAAGGAAGGAAGGGGAAGGTTCAGATCTTATCTGGGCTGGAAGAGGCCATGTATGCGCTTGCCTGCTGCCACTCCCATGTTTGTCGCAGTGCAATGGCTGGTCTTTTGAGCTGTTTAGCCATGCCCCGGGCTTCCTAGCCCTACACTGAGGAATGCAGAGGGCCCACCGCCCATCAAGGGACAGCTGTAGAAAGGGACCCAAGGGTGGGAGTGGAGGCCCCACCAGGGGGGTTTTCCCAGCATTTAGCACAGAGTGTGTCTGCTGCTCTCTAATGAGAAGCAAGGGGCTTTTATTTTTATTAATTTAATTTATTTATTTGAGAGAGAGAGAGAGAGAGCATGTGTATGCCAGAGCACAAGCAGGGGTGAGGAAGAGGGAGAGGGAGAAGCAGGCTCGCTGCTGAGCAGGGAGCCTACATGGGGCTCGATCCTACAGTCCTGCGATCATGACCTGAGCCGAAGGCAGATGCTTAACTGACTGAGCCACCCAAGCGCCCAGCAAGGGCAAGTGGCTTTTATAATCCAGGAGGCTTCTTGTGATCTGCTTCCTTTCTATTGCTGGGGGTGGGAGAAGACTACTGTGTACGACGGGAAGTTGGGGAGAGACCAAAGGAATTGCAGAAAGCCAGCAAACTCATCAGGAAACCTTAAAGAGGTTGGGCTCGCAACCCCTGATTATTTTAATTTCACCTTCCGCTGCTCAGCTGTGGCCCCCTCCATTGCCCTCCCTCCTTCCCCTTTCCTGCTTCCCTCTCTCCACTTTGCCCTCTTGGTGCACTGGGAGGGCAAGGGGGTTGAAGTCTCCTCACGCATTTTGCAGAGAATTTTACCCTGACTTCCCTTTGTTTCCTGGCCGATCTCCTGGTGTACAGCAAGGGTGGGTCCCTCCCTTCTCCAAGTCAAGGAGAGGAATTCTAGAACCCAGTTTATAGGGCATCTTGATGCAGTCCCTTCCCACGGACCTTCCCAAAATGGAATCCTGTCTGCTCAAAATCTCTTTAGAAATCAGCTAATCCAAACGTCTCCCCGAACAGATGGGGAAACTGGGGCTGAGAAAGACTCTCGGTCACAGGTTCATGCAGCCAGCATAGCGTCAAGATTCTCATCTGTCTGATCTACAGACCTCCATGGAAGCTCTCTTTATAGCAACAGCCCATGCTGTCTCCGCCGCTGGAGGGCCTCACATCTGTCCAGAGGATTCTGTACTCCTTCTGGAAGAAGAAGAACTCCTTTGGGGACAAGGGGAAGGAGATTCCCCAGGTGGTCACTTTCCTAAGTATAGAGACTCCTCCCCACAGCTGTCGGAGATTGGCCTGCCAGCTGGTGGTCACTTTCCTAAGTATAGAGACTCCTCCCCACAGCTGTCGGAGATTGGCCTGCCAGCTGGTGGTCACTTTCCTAAGTATAGAGACTCCTCCCCACAGCTGTCGGAGATTGGCCTGCCAGCTGGTGGTCACTTTCCTAAGTATAGAGACTCCTCCCCACAGCTGTTGGAGATTGGCCTGCCAGCTGGGCCCAGTGGCCCTTGATGAAGCCTCAGCTCTACCATTTTGCAGTTAGTGATGCAGAGACAGAAGCAGGGTCCCCGGCTAAGACGGCACACATGTGCGGTAGAGACCTTGTGCCCTTATCTCTCCCTTGCTGTATTTCATTCATTCACTCCCTCATTCATTCACTCACTCTCTCCGTAAAAGCATCAACTCAGTACCCGGCGAGCGAGAGGCGGTGTTTTCCCTTCAGAAGCTCCCGACTTACATGTGCACATCCACGAACAGACCTCAGACACCGGCCACTGAAAAAACACTCTGAGTACCCCCCCAAAAGGGAAATGTCAACTTTTGTCTATGTGATGCAGGGCAGGTCCCAGAGAGAAGGCGGCATTTGAGGCACTGGAAAGATGAGGGAGGACAGTGGGGTGGGTTAGGACGTGACTTGAGTGAAAGCCCTGAGGAACGAGCCCTCACACTGCGTTTCGGAAGCTTCCTCTGGTCCAGGGCGGGACTAGATGCAGGGTATCGGACTGCTGATGAATCTGATTGCCCCAAATTGAGGGGAAAGGGAGGGGAAGGGGATAGTTAGGACAGAAAATAAGCGTAACCTACTGGTTATGGTCTTCCCCTCCAAGGGTCATCTTTGACCTTTCCATTCATTCTGAAAAATGGAAATGAGCTGTAACCCCATTGACATAGCCAGGAAAGACTCCCCTGCCCTAAATAATAATAATGAGGTCATAATAATAAATATTTACTATTAGTATTGTTATTAATCTCAACTTGATTCAGGAGGATGCTCTGGGGACCCTTTGGACACTGGTTTGTATGGTGGGCCTACAGGGGGTTTGGAAGCACATTCGGGTGGCTTTGCCAGAAGACACCTGTCCCCCCAACCACTCAGTCTGGTTCTTTGTTCCCAAGGCAGCTCGAGAGGCAAAAGACGTAGATGCCCTCCCTTTCTCTGCATTCCTAGTCCTGATGCTTGAAGGGGCATTTCCAGACTCTTTCAAGGGTGTCTGTGGGCAGAGAATGGAGCTGAGCAGGCAGTGTGGTTGAACCAGGATCACAGGCTGCCTCCACTCAGGAGCTCACCATTATGAGGGTGTTTGCTCATTTCTCTAACGTGTGGCTTCACGTTTCAGATCGATGTACTGTATTATTCCTTGCTCCTCATTCCTTCTCCACCGCCCGCTCCCCCAACAGGCCTGAGCCAAGGTTTCTCTGCTGTGAGATCTTTGATCCCTACACGTATCACTGGGTCTTGGAAACACACCATCATTCCCGCTGCTCTGACTTCCAGCCCCATATCTTACTGCCCCATTTTTGGCTTTTGAGGAAATAGGCGAGATATTGCAAACCCTCCCAAGTGCTCTGACACCTGATTAATATCAGCATTACCTATCAGTCCCTCTAGACTGAATTCTGGTTATAAGTGCCTCCAACTTGGTAGCTCTGCCTCCATGCCCAGCATGAGGCCTGACATCCTTCATAAAGCAACTGTAATTCTTTCTACTGGAGAGGGGCACTGAAGAGAGGTTTCCAAGAGCCCCCATGGCACAACATTTGGGGCGGGCTGGTCTCTTAGGGGTGAAACAGGAAAGTTAGTGTGACATAAGGAGACAGCTTGTCTCCAGAAACCTGATGGGGACATCAGAGCCCAGGGCCTGAAGTGTGTGTGGGAGGATGCCTGTTGGGCTGCTTACAGACTGGAGACTTCATCACCAGCTTCCCACTGGTTGTTGGCTTCTAGCTCTGCGTCATGTTTTGAAGAGCTAGGAGGACCTTTCCCCAAGAGGTTTCTCAGTTAGGGCCTCAAATCAGCACACTTGCATGTTAATTTTTCTGCCACTGCCTAGGTTCAGTACTTTGGCCCAGAAAGTGACTGTATAAACATAGGGTGGGTAAGATGTGGTTCAGCAGCAGCAGAAATAGGAAAAACAAAAACAAAAACAAAGAAAACAACCAAAAACCAGCTTGGGCTCGAACTTATGGTAAGCTTGATGGGACTCAACGAATGTGATGTAGTTGCCAAAAAAGCCAATTCTATCTTTGGTTGTATCATTAGAAATATGAGATAGAAAACAAGGGAGGTGATATTCTTATTCCACTCTGTACTGATCAGATTACACCTGGTTCATTACACTCAGTTACGGGGTTCCCATTTTAAGAAGGGTAAATACAAACCTAAAAGTGAGAAAAAAAGTGTTAGGTGGATTTGAAAATAGGTCACTCTGGGGAAGGATTAAGAAATAGGATTTTTAGTCTAGAAGTGATACCTGGGGAATGCAGGGGGAGATATAGCTATTTTCAATGATATGAAGATGTGCCATCTAGAAGAGGTTCATATTAGTCCTTAGTGGTCCCATGGGGTAGAATTAGAGGCAAGTTCTTTTCCTGTTACCAGTTCCCCAGAGAAGTACCTTCTTAGACTACAGAGGATGCAGGCAGGATCCAAAGAAACCCGATGGTTCTAGAGTCAATACAGCCTCTGGGAGAGGGCGAAGTCTCTCCTCAAGGGGTAAATGGAAGGACCAGGTATACTCCCACCAGATGGTACAGAACACCTGTCTCAACAGGTGGGAGCAAAGCCCTAAACCCAAGTCCATAAATCAAACCGAGGTCCCTTCCTCCCATCTTGACTGTACCTTCCCTCCCACCTCATTGTTATCTCTTTAGTTGACCTGCCTGGTGCAAATGGTGTGCAGCTGGAAGTTTACTTGGGTTTGGTCTTCACCAGCCAGGTCTCCGTACATTGACTGTTTCCTGAGGCCCATGCCCGCCCCGCACATAACACCCTGTGATCCACGCATGCCTCTATCATACATCATCCTATCGTTATTGTTTTCTTGTCTTTCTCTCTCGCTAGACCATGAAACTCTTCAAAGAAAGGAAAGTCCTATGTTCTTCGTACTTAGGAGTTCCTGGCACGTGGTAGGTGCTCAGTAAATATTGGTGGAGTGGGTGAAGGTGAAGAGGGGCCCGCCTGGGGCAGTTTGACCCTTTGTTACTGAGGAGACTTGGGGTCTGGGTCTAACACCCCTTTCCCTTCGCTTTCCTGACCCTGTCCGCTCCAGTATTGATTAGAGCCCATCCCAGAGTTGCAGGAGCGACAACCAGACATTTTCCTGCCCCAAGGGATTGAAAGCTCATCACCCACTCTTCTCTTTCTGGGCCGGAGCTGGAGGCCCCGTTCCTGAGCATATTCCCCGGAGACTGTAGACGGTATGAGGACCGTCTCTTCTTCCAGGCCCCTCTCTCCCCAGGCCTAATGTAGTCCCTCAGGTGAGGGGAAAACCCTAAGAGACATTATAGGCAAGTCCTCTTGTCTTTAGCTCAGCCACTCTGGACATTTCCTGCCATTTTCTGCTCCAAACAATCTCTACAAATTGCCTGCATCTTTCTGTGTTTGGGAAACTTCCATTTCCTTGGGGAATGGTTGTTTGAAAATTTTCTTCTTCTTTTAATGATTTTGTTCTTATTATTCATTTGAGAGAGAGAGAGCATGAGCGGAGCAGGGAGGAGCAGAAAGAGAGGGAGAAGCAGACTCCCCGTTGAGCAAGGAGCCCTATGTGGGACTTGATCCCAGGACCCAGGGATCATGACCTGAGCCAAAGGCAGACACTTAACTCTTGGAGCCACCCAGGCACCCTTGAAATTTTTTTTTTTCTACATTAACATCTGAACCGACTTTAGAAAAGCTGACGGGTTGGGGGGGAGCATTCTTAATAGAAGAGGCTTTGATAAGCTGAAGCAGTTCATGTTATTAAACAGCAAGAGGGAGATTTCAGAGCACTTGTCTCTTCGGTCCTTTAACGCATGGCTCCCACCTTTTGGAGAATGAGAAGGTATGGGCAATGCAGAGGAGAGACAGGTGTCATTGTTAATTCATAGCTTCGCTCAATCTTTATCGTGCACTTACTATGTGCCAGATACTCTACCAGGTGCTGTGGGTAAATGGATGGCTAAGACCCAGCCCCTGAGCACTAAGACTTTAGGTGCAGTGAGGGAGACAGCCCAGTGACACGTGGGAGGGGCAAGTACGGGAGCCCCTGTACTAGCACTGTAGGACTCAGAGTGGAGCCTATATCTCCACCTAGTAGATTAGGAAGGCTTCACGGAGGAGGTGCCACCCAGCTGAGCTTGGAAATGCAAGAGGAAATATGCCGACTGGAGAAAAAAGAGGATTTGTTCTGGGGATTCCTTGGGGCTCTAGGGCTGAGCAGGGATGGGCGGGTTATCTTCCTCCTAAGTAAAAGATAAAACAATGCCAACTCCAGGCTGGGTCACTGGACAGATGCAGATTTATCACCTGGGGGGTCTGGAGTGAAGGATGGGAGGAGACTGAAGGAGCTCATTCTGCCTAGGAGGAAAAAAAATCGAAGCCAAACTCTTTCTCATCAGCAGCTCTGCAAGATGGACCTACGCAGGTAATCACGTTTGGCAATCTCTGTTGGCGGCCTCCTCGTGTTTTTGTATGTTTCATGAGATGCCAGTTCGAATTTGCTAAATAAAGAGGTAAGGTTGGCAGGAGAGAGGCAAGTTTTAATGGGGAGAAAGTAACCGGTGAGCTGGTAAAGTGAGACAAGCGGGCTTGAGGCCACCAGGCTGCTTAGCTCAGCACCAGGGAGGGCTGGGGTGTGCAGTGGGCGCGCGTGCCTGTGCGCGCATGCGTACGCGTCTGCCGACAGCTAATTATAATGCAGCCGTACTTTAGCCCGGCTTGCCCAGGAGTCACAGAGAGATTAGGTGGGCAAGACGGATAAGGTAGAAAAAGAGGGGCAGAGTCGGAGAGTTGCAAAACTTTTCGGTGAAAGGTGCTTAACACCTACAGAGCTGTTTGTTGGGGAAATAAGCCAAATCTGGGTCTCTCTTCTCATACCTGAAACCCTTAAACAAAACAATTAGAAATTAAACAAAACAACGAGAAACCAAACCTGCCGTTGGGGAATCATCTTGGGGCGCGGAGCACAGGCTCTGCTCTCAGAACGTGCTAGCAGGTGCCAACTCATCGATCTTGCTCGAGTCCTGGAGAAGCGAGCTCTGGTGCTGAGTCCAGCAGTTCTGAGCAATAGAGCAATAAAACAGTCGAGGAGCCCTTCACTGCAGTGGAATGGGATAATCCTATAATTTAATAAGCAGGAACATGCAGCAGGGCCGAAGCAAATTGTTCCTAGGTGATGAGATTGCCGGCCCCTCCTGGATCCGGAGGGAAGCATTGGGAAGGGGTTTAGGGTGTGGGTTACTGGGGTGGGGGATGGGATGAGGGGAAGTTGGGGAAGAAGAGGACCCCATCTTCAGCCTTATCCCCGGGATTCATTCTGAAGGCTGGGAGAACCGATGGCCTTGGTCTGTTCAACATCGCTTAAAACTCAGGATGGGAAGGAGCTAGGGAAGGGAATCCCGTTCTTACTGAACTGGAATAAATGGAGGGATCAGGCAGTGAAATACGTCTGGGGTGGGGGTTGGGGGAAGGGAGCCGAGGCAGGTTTGAGTCCAGACTCGGGTACTGCTAATTCTGCAGTGTCATCACTTGGACCCTGCTGCTCCGCTTCCCTATCTATAACGTGGAGACGGAAGCAATGCCCAGATAACGCATGGGAATATCCCCCTCCCCCCCGACCGTGGAAGAGATTCACAGTCATTAGCAATGCTTATCACAACCAAGATTCAAAAATGTTAAGATGCAGAGTTTTGGGGACTTAGGAGTTCTAGGTGTATCCAGTTGCTGGGTTCAGGGTCTGATGCTGGGCACGGCCCGGTTTTCCTCAAGTCAACCCAGAGATGTATTGCAGCTGGCGAACACCTGCTTGTGAGAGCCGGTCGTTAACATATCAGAAGCTAGTTTGCCATCTGGTTGTGAAACATGTGGGTTGTTTGAAATCAGCCACGGTGGGAGGACTTACACCGTGTGCAGAGCAGGGTCCTCTGGAGAGCCGGTTGTTAGGCCTTTAGCAGCACACCCCTGACCCCACCTTTCTGCCTTCAGTGGTCCTGCATGCTGCTTCCCTAGGGCCCGCTCCCCGGCCGGCTCTGCTTCTCGGGAGCGCTCAGCACGTTGGGGCAGGGATGCCGGGGACCCTGCAGGGGGCCTGGTTCTGGTCCTGCAACCCAAACTCCTGTCTCACCCGGCTGCTTTCTGTTTCTAGATGTGGTCTATATGATAGTTTTTGTACTCTCTGCTTTTGATTACATTCTTCCCTCCATCCAGAATATTCTTCTGAATTCTGAATATACTTGATCTTGAAGCACCCGCGCCTTCCTGAAGTGTCGGCCACAGCTTCTCGCGTTCCCTGATCTTGGGGACCCACACTCCTCCCCGTGGGCCTCTCCACGGTGCCTCTTCCCGGTGCAGTGGGCGGGTGGGAGCTGGGTGTCCCAGCTGCAGGCCCGGGACCTCCTTCTGAGGCAGGGCCAGATTCCACTAACTTGCCCTGATTACCTCTCTTACAGTAATTATACCAGGGCTTTCCTCATATTTTGCTCCTAGAATCATCAGGGCATAGACATTTTACAGATGTGGAAACTGAGGTTAAGTAACTCGTATGAGGTAACATAACTAGTAAGTGTTAGATTTGAGATTTGAGAAAAGGCTTTTCTGACTCCTTGAGCCTGGGCTCTTGTCGTCTCTTCCCCCTTATGTTTCCATATTCTGGGTCATTTTTCTCTCCCTCACAGCATCAGGGTTAAATGCCTGCTTGATGGGTTGACTAAAACTTCCCTTCCTTTCAGTCACATATTTGTAATGAAAATGAGATGGGCATCAGGGAGGAGTTATGGCATGATATTCCTTCTGCAAAATCAACCTGCCCTCAGGAAAGCCCCAGAATACTTCCCCGGTTGGCACCGCTCAACGTCCCCTTCAGAGCGAAGCCTTGAGCTTGTGTAAAGGCTGTTGAAAGGGACTTGTCCACGGGCTTTTGGCCCGCGGAAAACTATTTAACAAGATTTGCAGTTCTCATGGTGCACATAGCCAACCTTGCAAGCTTTAGCAAAGCTCTTCTGTCCCTTGTTGGTTTTGTAGCCAGCACCAACACCGCTTGGCATTTCCCTCAGATCTGAGGGCCATGAGCCCAAGTGAGAACGTGAAGTGAACAAGTAAATAAGCTCTTTTACAGTGAATGAGAGACACTTCTGAAGGGCTTCCTTGCAATTTCTGACCCATGTCTGTCTGTATGTATCTGGGTGTCCTCTTCCCCCCCAACCAAGTAGGGAATGGTAAGGATGTAACAATGAGAATTTCCTATTTTTCCACAGGCCTGGTGCCTCATTCTTTTTGGGCTCGGAACTGTGAGCCCACCCTATTTTCCAGCCAGTTTGAAAGGAAATAAGAGACGCTGCCCTACGCCTGTCTTTTCTGAACCATAAGAGAGCCAACGCCACACAGTGGCAAAGAAGCATTCACTGGGCTGTCCTCTGATGGAAAATCCAGAGCTAAGAGTGCCTTCTTTCCCATGAAAAGTTCCGCCAGAATGACAGTAGGTAAAATTATAGGTTTACCTCAGGCCAACGTTTTGAAGAACTGTGGTGCTCCTGTTCTCTTCCAGCAGTAAGCTCTGATGTGTGCAGACTCCCTATAATTATGGTATAATTGAATTTAACTATAGGGCTAGAACTAGTTTTCAACCAAGTCCCCTCAAATAATTTGTTGCTTATTAGAAAAAAATGAGTACTCTTACTGGCTTTAGGGGCATGCATGTATGGCTCCCCTAAACTTCCCAAGAGAGAAAAGAATTGCTGCTGTGAGCCCCAGTAGTTTAGTGGGGTTGGTTGACTCACAGTACCCTTGTATCCCAGCTCTGAACATTCCAGAAAGTTCACTTTCTCTAAAAATGAAATACAGAGATGAGGCTTTTCCAGGGCCCCAAGGTGAAATGTTCCAGGTTCTCTCACTCCTTTGGTTAGGAGATTATCCTAAATACCCAGAGTTTGCAAACCATGGGTTGTGGGTTAAACCTGGGCATGGGCTTATATTATTCAGCTTGCAAGGTGTTTAGAGTTTTTTGAGTTAAGGGTAATGGATTTAAATTAGTTTCACATAAAATTCTGGATTTCAGCTCTCCCTCAAAAAGAAAAAAAAAATGTTAATCCAGGGCCTGAGGTCCTTCATTACCACACTTGATTGGACTTGACTCTCAGGCCCTTTAAAGAAGGCAACCATTTAACTTTCTGATGATCATCACTTACTTACCCTTCTGCATTACTGGCACTGGTCTTATTTGGTCTTTGAGTCTCTGTCTGTCCCCCAATACCACCCCCGAATCTCTCAGTAATATGAACTGATCTTTTATCGAAGACAGTGTCTCCTAGTGCAAAGGGTAAGGTCTTTTGAATCCCAGAAACTTCTTTCAATCCCAGCTCCCTTGTTCACTAACTGTGTTACTTTGGGTGCCAGCTCTACGTTTCTGATCACTGTCTCCTAACGGGAAACAGAGAGAGGACACTGGTATCAGTTAACGTCCCGGGCCCCTTACACAGAAAGGTCCCTGGGGGGTTTCCTTTGTTTCCTTCTCTGCCTCCAACTTAACCCTCTCATTCAGGTGAAATGCAGCGAGGTAAACCCACCTGCTCCAGGTTACTCAGTGAATAACAAATAAACCTACGTGTCCTGGGCTCTCAGCCCAGTGCTCATTTCATTCAGGACAGCCTGACAGCCCCACACAGATTCTTTCCCGGAGAATTGAAGATGGAGCGAGAGTGGGATTTCTGTTGCTTGGGGCTTGACAAAACGATCGCAGACGATGAGTGGTTTGGGTGTCTGAAAAGAAGCATCATGGAGTGACCTGAATTAATCACACAATTGTTGCAATATATAACCAGGGTGGTAATAAGCTCTGCTTTACCATTTCACTCTTTAATGAGACAGTTTGTGCAGACTTCCCTTTGGTATGCCTTGCCATCCTTCTCGAGGTGACTGTGCAGTAAAAGTGTGACATCTAGGTTGGCACCATAATCATCCCTGGCTGACTCTTTAAAGTGAAGGAAAATAATATCAAATCCAGCCTCATGTCCTTCCCACCACCAGGATCCTTCACGCATCATGTAGTCATCAGATATATGTCTTCACTTGCAGATGGCTCAAGGGTTCGGTAGGGGCAAGGGAGGGTGCTTGGGCAATCACGCCATCTTCTCAGAAGGTGATTCAGACTCCCCGCAGTCTGGGAGAGAGAGGACCAGGATTCCAGCCCACACCCACTACTGAGGATCTGTGTGACCCTGGGCAAGTCACTTCACATCCGTGCATTTTCCTTTTCTCAATTTGTCAAAAGGTGGGGCTGGAGAGGATGAACTCAGAGGGTCCTTCTGACTCTAACAGTCCTATGTGACCATTAACAGAGAACTTAACCTTCAAAGGTTGCAGAGAGAGTTTGGGAAGGACCCTAATCAGGTCGCCGCAGGAAGTAGAAGGCTATGCAATTCCATTCTTAGGTTTATAGACGGGGCAAGGCATCCTTGGGCAGTGGGTTTCACGCAAACTTACTATGTAGAAATGTAGGTGCGGGGAGATTGTGTGTGAATCAGGGATGAGATGTTAACAAGACTGGCTCTTCAGTTCAGGTCAGACCAAAGATAGGAGTGTACAGAAAAGAAGTGGTGATGGATTTCTCTTTCATAAGCGAGTGAGTGGTTTCCAACAAAGCATTTAGTCTCTCTGAATCTCTGGGGTTGCTGTCCTTCCTGGGGCTGACCTGATTCTATTCTCTGGGTGTATCCAAGTCTTTGGATAGAGAGGCTTCAGCTGGAGCCAGAAATAATGCACAGATATAGATTTTTTTTGACATGAGATCTTGACCTTGGCTCAGGACCGCCATGAAGTGGCGTTCAGAGTTTCTTCCATCGCCTGTATCCTAGCAGAGCTCTTGGAGTCGCCCTGTAGCTTCAAAATTAGAAAAGTTCAGTGGAAAGGTGGAGGCAAGATTGAAAGTGGGCTGGACTGGATCGGATCAGGGGTGGTTCTGCTAAGAGGGAGCCTGATTTCAAGTCAGCCACGCCCTCCCTTGCTTTCCTGAAGATTTAATTCAAGTGGTAGCCCTCCAGATGCTGTTTATAGAATCTACTGCTTCTTCTGACCACATGAATCACCACTGATGACTTACTTCTTTCCTCCCATGTTGCTATACCCATCCTCTATGCTTCCGTGTGGTCTTTATCACATCCCCCACCCCCAGATGCTCCCGCCCGTGGTGATCTCTTGCACTGACCTGCTTTGGCTGTTACATTCTGAATCCTTCAGTCTAGCTTTTAATTACATGCTGTTTTGTATTGTTCTCTAATTGTTTCGCATCTACTATTTACCTCCTCACCACTTCTCCAGATTGTGGGTTTCCTGGAGCCAGGGACCCTGTCTTCTGCCTTTCTCGTATCACCCACTGGCCCTAGCTTGCTGGCCTCAGGGAGCCTGGCCTTTCATGGTCACGGGCTTTGTACTAGACACGCTCTTCCCTGGAGACTTTTCCCCTGCCTCCACACACCTCCCCCAGCTCCTGCCAGTGACAAGCCTTCTTTTTCAGCTGGGGCCCTGCAGCTGCCCTAGCATGCCTGCTGCAAATCAGCTTGAAGTAAGCGGTCCGTAAGTGCCCCAGTGAGTCAATCAGGGCCCCTCCTTGGAGGCGAGGAATTCTGAGGTCTTGCAAGCACATGCCTGCCCATCTGTGGAATGATTCCATGGCTAACCCTCATCTTGCCTCTGGGAACGCTCCTGACTTTTACCTTGCTCGAGTAAGCTTCTTCCCTCCTCCACTGGCTGCCCTGACTTGTCAGCTGTGGAAGGCCAGGCAACTCTGAACAGCCAGCCGTTGGTGGGGAGAGGCAGGGCATTTGCCTTCTGGGGCATTGTGGGATTCTGGTGGGTTTACTTTGGTAAACCCAAAAGAAAGAGGAGAAACCATGGAATCAAGGCATTTTTGAAGTCTTCCCCCAAAGAGAGCTAGAGTAGGGTGGGGAAGAAGAGGCCAAGGCTCTGATTTGGCTTGGCCACCAATTAGCTGTGTCATCTTGTATGATTCACTCACTCTCAGCCTCCTTCTCTGTAAATGGAGGTAGTTGTATTAAAGCAGTAGCTTTCAAACTGATGAAACAAAGGAACCCTTTTATCAAATGAAATATAATGAAGCATTTCAGTTTCCAGAATGGAAGAGCAGAGCCATTCTGGTTGAAGCAGGGGTGCGGGGAGGGGGGAGGCTCTTGGTTTCCTCCTGGACTTTGAAATTATCCCCAGAAATACCTTATCCAAACTTCCCAGGAACCCAGTATGAAAAGCACTGAGAAGGATGATCTATATCTCACTTTATTTTATTTTGTTTTATTTTATTTTTAAGATTTTTATTTTATTTATTTATCAGAGGGAGAGAGAGTACAAGCAGAGGGAGTGGCAGGCAGAAGCAGGAGAAGCAGGCTTCCCACTGAGCAGGGAGCCCAATGTGGGGCTCGATCCCGAGACCCTGGGACCATAACCTGAGCCTAAGGCAGACGCTTAACCGAGTGAGCCACCAGGCGTCCCTCTATGGCCTGTTTTAGCTCTGACAGTCTCCAGCCTTTGCTACTCAAAGGTCCTGGGGCTAGCAGTGAGCACCAGGAAGCTTGCTAGTAATGCAACATTTCAGGCCCCCCTTGAGACCTGTTGAATCAGAATCAGCATCCGCAGATTAACAAGATCCTGAGGTGATTTATTTAAGGTTGAGAAGCACTGGTCTGTATCAATGTTCTGGGACCTGGGGAGCTAGGTGATGCAAGGACCAAGGGGAACATCACATCATTCGCGGAAGCAGGTGGGCCGGGTCGACTGGGGTTGGAAGCACGGGCCATACCTCCTTCTCGCTGGAGTGTGTAGGTTGTCCCCCGGATGGGGAACCAGCCATGGGAAACAGCGAGGCTTGTTCTCGGGCTTAGCTGAGGAGGAAGGCGAGGGGCTACCCCTTGGTCCTGCAGAATCTATGTTAGGTAATGCTGGAGACACAGCATTTTGAAGAAGGATTCGTGTGCCCTGTATGGACATGGTCACTAGCGTGACCGTGATAGGCATTTATGCTTCCTAACGTCTGTCTCTTCCCCCGTTGTGCAGGCCCCCTAATCTCTCTCCAGCATCTGGGGTATGACGGATGGGCTTAGATTTAGAAGACCTGTACTTTCAATGTAGCTCTGGCCTTTTCTAGTGTCATTCCCTTGGGTCTGTCTACCTCTCTGGGCCTGTCACACAGCATGGTCGCCATCACACAGCTGGGAGGATGAAGCCCTTTCTTTCAATTGTGGAGTGCTAACAACGAAGGGATATTTTTATGTCACTTCTGATTTGTAAAAATATCCAGAGTTTGGCCTCATCTGGCCCTGCCAACAATGCTGACCCGCAGGCTGCTAACACCCTTGGGAGGCTGACAGCTGGTTTCCTGTGTCAGCCCTCAGCTTTTCCCGGGGTTCCGGGGTTCTTCAAAGTCGGGCGGCCCTGTTGGTGGTTCTTAAAAACCCTTCATCAGGACTTGATTATATAGTATTGTGGGAAATTGGAAAAAAAGGAAAAGTAAATCTAAAGCTGTTTTTAAATGAAAGGTAAAAAGTTTATGAAAAATGCAAAACTGAAAGGAAAAGGAAAAAGAAGAAAGATGGTGTGACTCTTACCATGCCGCCATCACTAGGCAAGGCCGGGGGCCCATTCCTGGTGTGATTTTTTTTTTTTTAATTTTGTCAGAAGTTGGGAAGAGATGGGTCTTGAGTGAACCCTGCAAATAAATTTGCTATTTTTCTCTTTTGTTAGTTAATGTTGTTTTTTTTTTAAAAGATTTTATTTATTTATTTGACAGAGAGAGAGACAGCCAGCGAGAGAGGGAACACAAGCAGGGGGAGTGGGAGAGGAAGAAGCAGGCTCCCAGCGGAGGAGCCTGATGTGGGGCTTGATCCCATAATGCCGGGATCACGCCCTGAGCCGAAGGCAGATGCTTAACCGCTGTGCCACCCAGGCGCCCCTGTTAGTTAATGTTTTAATGGCCACTTCTGTGGGGAAACTTTCTGGTAACCAAGAAGCGTATTTTTGCTGTCGGGTGGGGATGTTGTGGGAAAATTTCCGTTTCTGGTGCATTTATATTGACAGAAGAATTTAAGTATCATTTAATAATGAGATCTTTAGGATTTTCTTCTGATTTCTCATTTCCTCTCTCCTTTTTGAAAAACTGAAACCTTCCTCAGCCAAGAATAAACAAATGTAGCCCCAAAGGAGTGGGCTTGGTTTGACATCCAAGCAGCTGGAAATGAAGTAGGTTCATAGCTTGGCAGTCAGCCTCGACTGCACCCTAGCTCTGTCGTGCGCGGGGCGGGGGGCACCCCACCCTTCCCCACCCTTCTCCCTTCTCTTAGCTCAGCTCTGCCCCTGCCATTTCATTCCACCTCATCTACCAATGGCCTTCTTTCGAATGGCACCCACAACAGTACTATGCCTCTAGGGAAAAGTGCTTTGGGGAACTCTGTGCTAGGCTTGGGGAGAATCTCTTTGCTTTTCGTGGTGCTGCTGTATGAGTGGAGGCAAGTCCAACACAGTTGGGGAAGATGTTAAAACTCTTGGGAAGGAGCCAGGTCAACTTCCCTTCAAAAAAATAATTTTAAAAAGTATTGAATCTGCTAAATCCCCAACCTGTGAAATCATTCTAGGGAAGCTGGATTTGGCGGTGCTATTAAGCTGAGCCCAGGGGACTTTGCTTGTAAAGCCTTCTTTGCCATGATTTTATGACATTTGAAAGGTCCTGCTATCGCTGGCCAGGGCTGGCAAAAGGGAAAGAGAGGCTTTGTGCAGCTGCGTCTGCTCAAGGCTGTTTGTCTGTTACTGAAAGATGCTGACCCCCTGGGCCAATCAAGGCTGCCTTTCGTGATTTCACGGAATTTTCCTCATTAATTAGGCATCTTATTTTTGAAATCTAGGCTAGTGATCCATTCCCATAGCACCAGGGGATTTTCACGTGGATCTTCTTATCTCGTTGGGGAATGAAAATGAATACAGATCTTCACCAACACTTCCTTTCTTCCCACTTCACTTCCCTGAATGCAGTGCCTCCAAAATTCATGTCTTTAGCCCAGATCTTTGTCCCAAGTGTAAGACCCATCTGCCCAAGTTCCTCTTGAACATATCCTCTTGGATCTCTCCCAAGCAATTCAAATTCCACCTATTTAAATTGGATTAATCAGGTTTCCCCCCAAACTTGTCCCTCAAACATTCCTGTGCTTCCTCCTTCTTCTTCTACTTTTTTTTGTTGTTGTTGTTGTTAATGACATCAACCTTCACCCAGTTGCTCATGCCAGAAATTTAGGAGTCACCCTTGATTCTTTTCTTTCCCTACTCTCCACACCCTCTTCATCAGCAAATCCCATCAATTCCACCATCTTAATAAGCCTTGAATCCAACCATTTTTTGGTCCATTCCCATTGCTGCTAGACCGGTGCAGACCACAGATTAAGATCAAAAAGAGAAGGTCTCCCTTTCCCTTCTGCCAGTTCCAAGCACAGGGATGATAGATGTTGAAGATGCGTCTGCTAACGGGAGAAATGGAGAAAGGAAGGAAAGACAAATGAAGCCATTACCAATGACCGCCTCTTGGAGAGACAAGACCAGACACAGGAGAGAGATGAGAAGCTCTTCAGATGTGAAGAGCTCTGGATGGAAGGCTTCATAACATTGCCTTGTTGCAGGACTTCTTGCCAGTTCTTCCTTATCTAACCTAGATCCCAACAGCTACAATGTAAGCTTGCCTTCGCTGACTCTGTCCTTAACGAAGAATAGCCAATCCCATTTCTTCTGTATGTGACAGAAGCTATAGGGATTCTACAGCTTTTGTCCAAAGCCTGGTGCCCATCCAGGCTGGACATCTGAATCCATTTGCTGGGAGAAGACTGCCCCAGGGCTGGCTCTCAGTGCCAGATAATTAGCACAAAGCTAAAAATGAATTTGAGGTTTGGGTCCAACTTCTAATGTCTTCCGGGTAGCTGGGTACATGCTTCCCAGGTACTCTGTCTTTTCTGTGCAGCCCCCAAACCTCTTGCAGTCTTTCCCCCCTGCCCCCAAACCAGGAAGAGAAGAGCAATGGGAGAAACCAAGAGCCTGAAAGCCTCACCCATTGCAGAGTGTTTGAATTCTCTTCTCTCTTTGTCTCCACACCGGAACATGACATGACATGTTTTGCTGAGGCTAGATCCTTGAGCTGCTGGGAAGGGAAAGGAAGCCTGACAGAGTACATTGTTTTAAAAGTACTCGGTCCCCATTTTTACTCCCTTACCAAGGGGAAAAAAAAAAAGCAAAGGAAAGAGGGTTCCTCAGTTTCATAACCCTGTCTGTCTGTCTGGACTAGCTCAGAAGGCTTGGAAGGGGCCAGATATTTTTGTAGGAAGGTGGCCTTCTGCTGTGAGGGGAAAACACTTTCTGCAGACACCCCTGCATCACGCTAGAGTAGTTGTACCAATTTCTGCAGAGGGGAAGCCAGTAGGCCGTGGCTCTGCTCTCCTTGGGTGGTGATGCAGGTGGTGCCAGTGGTGGTGGTGATGGGGGTGAGGGAAGCAGCTGGTTTGTGTGTGGGGAGGTGGGGACAGGAAGGTATCATGAAGGGGAAGGATAAAGAATAAGCCTCTTTGGAAGGCAGAGTGTTAATGAACCAAATTATTTGCTCTGAGACGAGGCAAATATACAGTTCTGAGCAGGATGATAATTCTCCTGGATTTGGGGAAATTCTTTTGATCTGCAGGAGAATTTCCAGGTACAGTAGAGAATAAGAAACTTGTTCAGCTTTCACTCCTTTAAAACAAAGGGAAAAGACGTATAGATCTAGCAGCTTGCTTTTCTTTAGTGTGATACTGTGATAAGGATTTGTCAACATTTTTTGTTCATCTCGTTTCTGCATCAGATTGACTGAAATGATTAATTGTGTACTAGTTTTTCTGAATGTCTAGATTTGTAATCAGTTACTCCTGCTTATTTTAAAAGATTGGAGAACAATTTTGCATGCCTGCTGAAAAAAACAGACTACTTCTATTTCATCCAGAAAATGACTTTCAATAATATAATATGTTATTGACTAAAACTTAACAGAAAGTTATTAATGATTTAAAACTTCAAAGCTTCTGTCTGCAAAGAATTATAGACCCAGAAATTTAAAGCTAAAAGGGACTTGAAAGATCATCTGTCAGTGGGTCTCAACCGGGGACACTTGGAAATGCATATGGTTGTTTTGGAATGTCACAGTGACGGAGGGACACAATTGAGTTTAGTGTTCTGTGATGATGGATGCTAAGCATTCTACACGCTTCCATGCCATATGGTTTGATACAGTTCCACACAGCTGAGAACTTCCCTGTCCAAAGGGGCAATAGTGTCCCTGTTTAGAAGATGCAGTCCAGCTTATCATTTGAGTTATAAATATACTGAGGCCCGATAGTCCCCAGGTTAATAAACCGGCAGTGAGTGGGGCTGATTTACGTGTCTTTGATATGATCCAGTTTTTTTTTTCCTGTCGTTCCCTTATGCCAATTTTAATAGTAGTTGCACAGCTGATGTGAAGAGACCTTCTCCATTATACAGTGAGAAAACCAATCAAAGGCTGTGTGTCTTGGTACCTGGGTATCTCTTTTTTCCTCCTTATCTATTTCTGGGGACCGCAAATCTTATTTTCCCAGCCAACAGAAAGGTTAGAAAGTGCAAGAAGAACAGTGAAAATGAAAACGACCAAGAACAGATGAGCCAGTTGCTTGAGGAAATTGTAATGGTAATGGATAAACAAGAGAAGATGGAAGATAAATGGAGGTTTTAGTTCATTCTTCATCAGGAATAGGGAAGTCAAATGAGAGAAGTTGGAATATGTGCATTGGGGGTGGGTGGGAGATATTACTGTGTAGTCAGTTCACAGTGTCCCAGTCCAGGTGCTTTCATCTTCGTGTATTCAATACGTTTGCAGATGAAATCTCAAAACTCTTGTTTTCAGCAATCGTGAAGAATGGAAAGGTTTCCAGAATACAGGAAGTAAGAAAATAGCCTTCTAATTTTCAGTAAGAGAGAAAGGGTAGTTTTGGAAGCTGACTCCAAGGGAACTTGGCATTGGATCTGATAAAACTCAACAGTATGCTAAACTCATGCTTTAGGCATGCTTAGAAAAGACTGAGGTGATGTCTGGCAGTCAGCATGGATACTGTTGCCATAAATGGACCCATTATGGATCAGCCACATTGGCAAATCTGGGAAGGTCCACAAACCCAGCACGTCTTGATTTCCGCAACAGGTTAGACAAAGTCTTCTGTGATGTCCTAGTGGATAAAACTACAATAGGTGTATGAAGTGATATCGCAGTTCAGTGGACTTCCTGTTGGCTGAGTTAATGCAGTTAAAGAACATTAATAAATGATGATCTGGAAGGAGAGGTCAGTGAAATATACCTTTGCCTTTACCATGTTGTGTTGAACCTGTACATCGATACTCTGAAGGGACTCAGGGACAAATATGATTTTCAATTTCTGTGTATGACAAAGAGTCATATGGAATAACATTGAAAGTGATCTCAGTAGACCGGAAGGCTGGACCAAATTCAAGAAGATGAGATTGAACACATCAAAAACGTTAATCTGCTGCATTGAAACTCAAAAAATCAATCGCATAGCCCCAGAATCAGGAGACCTGGTTTTGCAGATGTTAATATTGAAAGAGAGCACGCTTTCCAGGGGAAGGGCTTTCTATTGGACAATAAGCAGAAGATGAGCCAGTAGTGGGATGTGGTTTTCATAAAAGTTAATGAAATCTGAGCTGTATCCAGAGAAGCCTGTTAGGTTGATGAAAGGCTGGAGAATACATCATATGAGGAATGATTGAAATAACAAAAGACCTTATACTATCTGGACTAAAGTAGAGGTAACTAAAATGTCAAAGTGGTCTTCCGATACTTGAGGTTTCCTTGTGAGGAAGAGGGGGAGGATTTGCCTTGCAAGAACTTAAGGCAGTAGAATGAAGACTAACAGCCAGAAGTTATAAGGAGACAAATTTTAGTTGAGTATAAGGAAAAAGTAGTAGTCAAGAAGAAGTGGGCTTGCACTCATGATCATAGCAATATGGCTAATAGGTGGAAGCAAGCCAAGTGTCCATTGAAGGATGAATGGATAAACAAAATGGGATATAGACATACACTGGGAAATTTTTCAGCCGTAAAAAGGAAAGAAATTCTGACACACGCTATAACATGGATGAACCTTGAGGACATCAGGCTTAGTGAAATGAGCCAGTCACGAAAGGACAGATGATTCCACTTACGTGAGGTCCCTGGAGCAGTCAAATTCATAGAGACGGAAAGTACGATGGTGGTTGCCAGGGGCTGACAGAAATAAGGAGTTGTTGTTTAGTGGGGACAGAATTTCAGTTTGGAAACGTGAAAAAGTTCTGGAGATGGGTGGTGGTGATGGTTCCAGAACAATGTGAACGTGCTTAGTGCCACAGGACTGTACACTGAAAAATCGTGAAGAGGACAATATTTTATGTGATGTGTGTCTTCCCACAGTTTAAAAAGGTAAATCGGGGACTCCATTGCTTACAGAATCAACCTTAAAAAACCCCAGAAGAAATGAGCTGTTATGAGAGGTACTGAGTTTCCCATAACTGTAGGTATCCAAGCACGGGCTGGACAGCCCTCATGGTGGCATGTTCTGGAGGGAATTTCAGGATTGGAGGGGACTGTGCCAATGACTTCAGAACTTCTGTAACTGCATGAAAATGGAAGCTTTCTCCAATGTTATGGATTGGTCCAGGCAGCATCCTTTCTAGATATTATATCATATACACAAGAGTGTATTCATATACAATATGTCATTAAAACAGAAGACCATGCTTTGTAACAAATACGCATTTCAATATATATGGTTTAACGAATATTTTTAAAAAGACATACCCATTTATCCCCCCTCCAGGTTTGATATAGAAACATTGCCATTATCTTAGAAGCTTCCCACTCATGTTATGCACCCTTTCCCCATCGACATCCCTTCCTTCCTCTCTGAGATGATCCCTCTCCAGATTTTCGGGATGACCTGTTCCTTGCCTTTTTAAAAAGAGCCTTCTGACCTATCCTGCATCCCTAAACAACATAGTTTGGTTTTGCTTGTTTTGAATGGCATGTGTGTTATCTGATACGTCTTCATTTGTTCCTTCTTTCTTTAGCTCATTACGCTTACAAGATTCATAGGCATTGATACATGCATTGAAACTGTAATTAATTCATTTTCAATAGATTAGAGTGTTCCCTTGTGTATATATGCCACAATTTATTTATTGTTTCTACTGTTGGACATTTGGGCTGTTTCCAGCTTTTGGTTTTTATAGACACTGCAGCTAGAAACATTCATGTGCACGACCTCTGGTCCTCACGTGCAAGAATTTCTCTAGCCAAAGGACCCCGGAGTGGAAACTTGCTGTTGTAGGGCCCACACATCTCTAAATGTTCAAGATAATGCCAAACTGTTTTCCTAATGATGGTATTTATTTACACTGTCACAGTAATGTATTTTTTATAGTCAAGTACTCTAACTGTATTTTCTCTTCCTTATGATTTTCTTAATAACCTGATCTTTTCTCTAGCCTATTTTATTATTATAACCTAACAGTATATACTACATGTAACATGCAAAATCTGTGTTAATCAACTGTTTTTGTTATTGGTAAGACTTCTGGTCAACAGAAGGCTGTTAGGAAAGCTTTTGGGGAGTCAGAAGTTATATGCAGATTTTCGACTGTGTTGAGGGTAGGGGGATCAGTGCCCCCAACCCCCATGTTTTTCAAGGGTCAGCTATACTTGTCAGACAGACTGCACTTTTTACCTAAGAGTTAGAGAAGGTGGTGATGTTGGCAGCCGGGCTCTAAGATCTTGTTGTAAAGCGGGAAAGTGTACTTGAGTTGCCCCAAGAAGAATTTAGGCTTCTAATCAATATAGGTTTTTCTTTTGAATTCAATGGCTTTACTAGAGATGAGCTTCTGATGATGTCCTAAGCACACGAAGGGTGGGACTTGCGACGAGTCCTTTGGTTGATGCCATTCCCACCTCGCCCCTCAGCTCTAGGTTTACAGTGCCTGCTTCTCAAATACTGATGACCTTGTGTTCCAAATGCCATCTTCAAAGAAAGAAATTTCAAAGCAAGGTAGAATTTACTGAATTGTGTCAGTGTTACAGTGTGGGGAGGCTTACCAAACTGAATGGAACTGACCTGGCCTTGAGAGGATGTTGGCCACACAGCATTGTAGCTTAATGGTTCTGGAGCTGACGGCCTGAACCTAAACTCAGTCTCGCTCAGACTTTCCATCGATGTCACCTTGAGCAAGTTAGTTGATCTCCTTAACCTCAGTTGCCTCACCTATACGATGAGTAGAGTAGTAGGACCTACTGCATGCGTCAGCGTGGGGAGAGGCTGCTGTGGAGATGACAGAAGTCGTAGAAAGTGCTAAGCTCAGTCCCAGACATGTAGTGTTCAAGAAATGCGGCACATGGTATTAGAATCTCTATCCGTCAAGAACTTTTTTTACAGTGGCTTCCTGGATAATAGAAGCATGAATTTGCCGGGGGAGATGGGGCAGGACTTGACTTCTTCAGGGCTGGTTTTCTTTTTCCCCCAGCCCCCTACCTTGGTAATTTTCGGCAGCAAACATTTAGAATAAGTTCTGGTTTGACTTTTCAGCAGACCAGAAGTGACGGCAAAAACAGACATTTTTGTTTTTTTCAGAAAAGAAATTAATCTCCTAAACAGGGTGATTTTACCCTTTTCTTTAAATACTTCTAAACTCAGGAGAGGGAAGCACAGCGCACATTATCCATCAGAATGAAGCATCATCCGGCGCTGCCGAGTTTCATTGACTTTAAGATTGCCCTCTGAGCTATAGGCTTTTTTTTTTTTTCTTTCCCAGAGCACAGTTAGCAGGGATATTTTTCTTTAAATGGCCCCATTTCATTTGCATTTTTAAGCTTTCACTGCGGAGAATAGAAGCAGTTGTAAATGGTTCCAAGGAGGTGGCTGTGATTTCTTCAAACTCAGAGCCGCCTGCCCGAAGCTTCTGAAATTGAGTGTCAGTTTCCCTCCGAGTAGAAAGATATTACTTCATATTTGTGCACGCGGTTCGCTGCTCTGCTCTTGGCTTGATGGTCTCATTTAGCCACAGGCATTCTCCAGCAATGATTCGTTCTCCCCAATAAAATTAAATATCACCTTTCTCCTGCCCAGCCCACCCGCCTTTTTTTTTTTTTTAATAAGACATTTTCTTGTTTAGACTGAAGTGAGACAAGGTGGGAAACTGTGAGTTCTTCTCTGATTCCTTCCATTGCTCTTTTTTATTAATTTATTTATTTATTGACGAGGAGAGAACAGCAGCAAGGTGAAAGAGGAGGACATCTACGGTCGGGAATCCGAATGGAAAGCTATTCCAAGACCAAAGATCAATCTGAGTTTGTTTAAGATTTAATAGCAAGGTCTTAGAGAGGGTCTGGGGTGCTCTCTAATGTAGAATGAGGGACAAAAGGACCAGCCTTAGCTCCATGTTGATACTTGAGTTCTTGCCATTTACCCGAATAACCCCCGCGGGGACGTACCAAAGTTTGCAGGGAAGCCCACAGGGCCACTGGGCCCATGGGGTCCCGATACCTCCCAAGCCATGTCAGGAGGACGCTCGACCAAGTCCAGAAAGCAATGGGCAAGCAGCTCTTTGTAAGATGAGCGAACATCAGGGGAAGAGACTTTGGTGCTTGAAAAGAGAAGGGAACTTTTGCTGACTCCCTGGCTATTGTCAGAAGTGTAGGCCACGATGCTTTGATTGATAGGATCCTTGCACCAAACAAGTTGAAACATATGTGTTTTCTCAAACCTGGTTTCACAGGGAGGCAGTCTTCACCATGCTGATGAGCTGTGTGCCTGAGGTTTACAAGTTGGGTGTTTAAAAACCAGAATACAATTGACTTGAAAATGGCTCTTTAATAGGGTGGCCAGGCTCCTCGGCCTGCTCAGTGAAGCCCATTTAAGACCTACAATTTTGGCCAAGATGCGTTCTAAGAGTCTTACCAGGATGGAGACAGGAATCTACGTGGTGAGGGAAGAGGAGTTAGAAGAACCTCCACTCCTTGTTCCTGGACCTTGAGTCAAGTTCTGGTGAGATTTTGAGGTAGACCCAGCATGTGTTTGGCATGGGCTCTTACTACTTCTTCCTCCCCTGGGGGTCAGGGCTCTGTGCTGCCCCCAAGGTGACTAAATATGATGTTGTCAGGAATGACAGAAGGAGGGGTTTTGCTTTGGATGACGGGTATGTGCCCGGTTAAGGCTCTTAGTACTGAGATTCTGCGGTCAGTCGGCCAGAGTGGAGGAAAAAGAGGATTAGAAATTCAGTCTGATTTGCTTCTGTGTGATTCCATATCAGAGTGATTCTTGGGTGGTCCTGAGCTGTCCTGGTGGGCTCTCTGACTTCAGGGCCCAGGGTCCAGCTCAGTGACTCCATTCTGACTACCAAGCTGCTCCCAAGAAGAGTTAGTTAGAAAATTCCAAGGTTAGGCATTAGATGCTTCACATTGCAGGTGTCTACGTCCAGGTGACTTCCAGTCACCTGCTTTTCCCTGGCCTTTGTCATTGCTGTGTTTCCTCGCACTGGCCCTGCTACTGCCACAAAGGTATGTCTGTCCTCTGGAGTTTCCACAAGAGAGAAATTCATTCATAATCTCCGACTTCTCACTGACCGCTCCCTCCACCTTCTTGTTTGAACCTGCCCTCCCTTCTCCAAGGGAGCTGCTCCCTTTCCCACATCTCGGGATCGGCAGCTGGCATTGGCTCTTCTCCCTACTCTGACTCCCCGAAATGACTCATGTAACACTTCAGCCCCCTTAAGGCTCATGCTCAGTGGCATTTCCTGCCCTCTCCTGGAGGTCACCAATGAAGAGCCAGTACCCTAGGTGAGCACCTATGAGGGCTATAGTGAACCAGAGACAGCAAGATCTCTAAAAGGGCACAATTGCTCCTCCATTCTGGAGCTCAGGGTGGACGGAGATGTTGCTAGATATTCAAAGGAACAGCCTTCCAGAGAATCCAGATTTTTATATGAACTCTCTTGATTTTTAAATGAGGGGAAGTAATTCATCATAAGACAAAGAAGCCAAAAACCCTGGGCCAGCCAAATAGAAACTGGCTCTTGGTCTGATTTGGCCCGTCAGCCTCTGATCTCTGATGTCCATGCTGTATCCCTTGGTCATCACGTAACAATCTCTTTGGCATCCTCCCTGTTGCTAAATGTATCAGCATGTGACTCACAGTCTTTTCCTGCATCTGAACCCCTTGCCTCATCTTGGGTTGGCTCAGTGGTCATGAGGGTGCCCCAATACCACTTTGACTTCCCCATTCCTGGGTCTTCTCATGGACAATGACCTTCACCTCTGCTCTGCTTGAGCTGCACACATGCATGGCTCCACTCTGGACCTCGTCATCCTCTAGGTTGAATCCTGATTTCTGACCATAAACTTTGATCTTCCTGTTTTTACTCCATAATTCACACTCTCTGTATCTTTTAAACTATGGACCCTCGGACCCTTGGACTCCCTCTATCTACCTTCCTCATAACTCTACACCCTTTCCTCATCCCCTTCCAGCTTCATGTTATTTCAACCTCTGTCCAGCCAATCTCGTGGTTCCATTGGCTTTCTTTCCTTTTTGGGTGACAAAGCCTCACCCCGGCTCTAATGAACCATCAGCCTTGACCCGTCTTGCCTCATGTTGTAGAGAAACCCACACAGATCTGCAGATGAATTTTACTGTAGCTTCATGGTTCTCAGACGCTCCTGGATCGCCGCTGATGCCCTGTCATCATTCCACAGTTCCTTAGTCATTTCTCCGTCTAGTTCCCTACACTAGCTTTTCTGTGCCTCCTTCACTCTCCTCCTCCACTCAGATGTTTGACTTTCACAAGTTAAACATATGGCATTGCTTCCTACATCACAGAGAAAGTAGAAGCCAATGATGGGAACACTCCCTTTCTGCCACTTCACTTACTGTCCCCAAACCTACACATCAGCCACCACTACAGCCATGCCTCCCTCCTTCACTGCCATTGTCATGGGAGAGGAGCACCCCCATCTGGGCGGATTCCTCCACTATGTCCTCTGGAGCTCTTCTCCCCCAAGCCTTAGTAGCCTGGCTTGATAAATGCTCCCTCTCTCTTGCCTGTACAGTCACCCTGTCCCTTTCCCTTTGGCCACTTCCTATCAGCATCTGAACACATTCACATCTTCCATCCTGAAGATCCAATTCCTGTCAGGCCCATGGCACCTTTCAGCGACTGCTTTCTGTTTAAAGAGACATATATATCTGCTTCTCTGCTCCTGTACTCCCCCTTCTCTATTCTGCCCACTGCAATCTGGCTTCTGCCCTTATTACTCTACTGAAACTGCTCTCAGCAAGGTCATCGATGACTGTTTTATTGCTGAATCCATTGGAAACTTTAAAGCCATTATCCTTCTGACCTCCCCGTAGTAGCTGACACTGTTGGTCCTTCTCCGCATGTTGAAAGCTCATTTCCTGGGCCTCCGGAAGCACACGCAGCTGAGCTCCTTCTCCTGCCTCTTCAGGTGCCTCTATAGGCTGCTCTTCCTCCACTTATTCGTAAATATCAGGGTAGGTTCTGTCCCGGGTGCTCTTCCGGTCTCATGCATCCATGCTCTTGCGGGTATCTCAGCATTCCATGACTTTTCTGGGGAAACTGAGGCAGAGCAGGAGGGGTAGAGTGCAGACTTTGTGATGGGGGATATTGGAGATGACGTTGGCTAGGCATGATGGTGCCAGAAGATGAAGAGACTGAGACACCAACAAGGAAGTTTTGACTCGCTGAACTCGTCACCAGGTGAACAAGCATCGGGTCTAGAGTGTTAATAGTGAGGAGTTTTTTAGCAGTTTGGACCTTCCCTTGTGTTGTACAATAAAATATTTTTCTGGTCTTTGTCCTGGGTTCCTGGGGTGGAGCTTCTAAAGCCTTGGAATTTCCAAAATGATGGGAGTGTGTTTGTTATTCATGGGGGGCCTTTGGGACCTCACTTGAACTTCTGCTAATGAAGTGACTCATAATGAACCCCTAGATAGTTTCAGGTTGGGGGATGGTCAAGCTGGGAAGACCCACCATAGGATTAGAGTATTGGAGCTTCGAGCCTCATAATAGTGGCCCAGTATTCAGGAATAGAAGGAATAGAATTTTTTTTAAAAGATTTTATTTTTTTTATTTGAAAGAGAGAGCATATGAGAGAGAAACAGAGAGAGAGAGAGATCATGAGCGGGGCAGGGGCAGAGGGAGAAGCAGGCTCCCTGATGAGCAGGGAGGAGCCTGAGGCAGGGCTTGATCCCAGGACCCCAGGATCATGACCCTAGCAGAAGGCAGACCCTGAACTGACTGAGCCACCCAGGCGTCCCTAGAGGGAATAGAATTTAACCATGTGGCCAATGATTCAATAAATGATGCGTGCATAATGAAATCCCAGTGAGAGCTCTGACGCTGAGGCTTCTCTGATACTGAGGCTTGGTTGAGCGTCTGGGTTGGTGAACACATCAGCGTGCCGGGAGGCTGGCACATCCTGATTCCACTGGGAGGAGGACACACAAGCTTCACATTCAGGACCCTCCCCGGCTTTGTCCTACGGATGTTCATTTGGCAGGCCTGGGGATTTATTTCATTGATGATAAAACTCTCATCATAAGTACAGCACTCTCCTGAGTTCTGGGAGTCACTCTGAATTAGTGAACCTGAGGGAGCCAGGGGAACCCCTGAATTTTAGCCAGCTGCTTGGAAGTGCAGGTGGCCCAAGGACCCCTGAACTCGTGGCTGTTCTCTGAAGCAAGGGCAACTTGGAGACTGTGCCCTTAACTCATGAAGTCTGAACTAGCTGTGGGTAGTTAGTGTCAGAATCGCACTGTGCCGTCCAGCTCCCCGGGAGAAAGCATGTGGACATAGTGAGGGAGTGAGTGCTTGTCTCTAGAAGAGGTCTCCTTATGGAACACAGAGGAATAGAGAGGACTATGCAATCACAGGACATTATTTAGACCTTATTTAGAAACAATATCTCTAGGGGCACCTGGGTGGCACAGCGGTTAAGCATCTGCCTTCGGCTCAGGGCGTGATCCCAGCGCTATGGGATCGAGCCCCACATCAGGCTCTTCCTCTAGGAGTCTGCTTCTTCCTCTCCCACTCCCCCTGCTTGTGTTCCCTCTCTCTCTGGCTGTCTCTATCTCTGTCGAATAAATAAATAAAAAATAATCTTTAAATAAAAAAAAAAGAAACAATATCTCTAGCTTTTGGGGGAGGATAGCAATAACGAGTTTTTAAAAAGGCAGAAAGATTGTTCACTTTAAGTCTGATCATACTTTCTTTTCATAGCCCTTGTGCTTCTGAGTTCTTGAATCTGTCCCTCAAAAATTCTGGAATACTGTATATTTCCAGGTTAAAAAATATGACTTTTTCTTTTGTCCCCTAGAAAAGGCAGAGCGCAGCCCTTGGGGATAATAATGATGCCATTTATGCTGTGCTCTCTTGTAGTTAAAATTGTGTCAGCCATTTTGACCCCTGATGGGATTTATGGTAGCTTAGATCTCTGTTGGAGAAATGAGTTTTGGGTAGTAGACAGGAGGAAAAAGGTTTCAGGCTTGGAGCATATTATTTTAGTGAAATGGGGAAAAATTCACTTGAACCTTCTTTTCTCTTTTTTTTTAGCTGTAAAATCTGACTGTTCATATTCTACTGCCTGTCTGCACCCGGATTTCACTGGGCTCCCTTGCATGGGATGCTGGTTGGTTTTACCCTTATCAATAATAGGAGCTCCCATGATGTGCTGACCTCCTACTATGTGACCAGTCACCTGGCCAGCTCCTTACAGACCTTCACTCTGTTCCTTTGCAAACAACCTTTGCAAATCAGAAGTGTCCTCATTTTACAGATGAGGACACTTGCAGCTTAAACAGGGCAAGTCACTCTGTCAATGGCACCTTCTTAGAATGCCACAGTGATTGGAGCTGTGGTCTCCCCAGCTCCACTGTAGAGTGACTTTTAAGGGTGGAGTGGACACTGAACCTAGAGCTGGAGGACAATAAGAAGTAAGACCTGTTCTTATCCCTCCAAGGAGCTGAGAGTTGAATCAGAGAGCTTGAATTTTTTTTAAATTATTTTTTAAAATATTTTTTAATTTTTTAATGATTTTATTTATTTATTTGAGAAAGAAAGAGCGAGAGAGAGCATGAGCAGTGGGAGGGGCAGAGGAAGGGGGGAAGCAGACTCCCCACTGAGCAGGGGGCACGATGCAACATGGGGCTCAATCCCGGGACCCTGGGATCATGACCTGAACCAAAGGCAGAGCTTAACAGACTGAGCCACCCGGGCGCCCCCAAGAGAGCCTGACCTTTTATCTTCTGATCAAGGTGCTGGTTTGGCACAGGGATTGGCTGAATCAAGACTTCTGTTAAATACATGGCCTGTTGTTAAAGCTAAAAACATCATCAAGGAGGGTCCCCAGCTGTAGCTTAGTTTAGGAATAGTTTGCTTTTACTTCTTTAGCCTTCTAATGATTGTTGCATATACTTGAACTTGAACCTTCTTATCTTTCCTTTGTAACCAAGCCAAATCCCACTCTTATTACTCCATGTAGATGGAAGACAATACTGTCTTTAAAATTTCCAGATCAGAGCAGAAGAAAGTAACATTTATTGGCAGTCACTATGTTCAAAGAACTTCATACACTTAAACATTTTTTTGATACTTTTAGAGATCAAGATGCAGAAACTCTGCGTTCAGCTTCCCAAAGGTCTCATAGCTTTTAAGAATGAACCCATGATTCAACGTGACTCTAAGGAAATATTGGTCACCCCTCTCAAGGTTCTGCATTTTGTATTGCCTGGATAGTAATCATATCACGTCAGTGACACTTGTAACTTCTGCACGTGTCTTCTACGGTTATGTTCTTAGTAAATCTAAAAGCCCCCGCTTTACGAGGCAGGGAACAGGGTCCTTATTTGATTGAGGAAAGTGAAGTGTAGATACAATGTTTAGTGACCGAACTCCTAAGAGGAGAGAGAGGAGAACCCAAGTCTCTCCCCAACCAATGTTTGGTTTTTTTTAAGATTTTATTTATTTATTTGAGAAAGAAAAAGAGAGGGAGGGAAAGAGAGAGAGAGAGAGCACACGCACAAGCAGGGGGGAGGAGCAGAGGGAGAAGCAGGCTCCCCACTGAGCAGGGAGCTGGATGTTGGACTCCATCCCAGGACCTCCGGGATCATGACCTGAGGCAAAGGCAGACGCTTAACCGACTGAACCACCCAGGTGTCCCCACACTAGACATTTGGGGTTACTTATTATACCATCCATTCAGGTTGCAAGTTACTGACCTTTGTTTTACTGATGAGAACTGGGGCTCAGAGAGGTTACGAAGTGGCCCTGGAGTCACACAGCAACTGGCAGTTCTGCTCTTTTCATGCCAGCGCACTGTCCTCCAATGTCTAACTTCTTCTTATGGGAACTTTCAGTCGAACATGTTACGAAAACTCATCTCAGAAAAGAAAAAAAAGATCCACCCTCTTTTAGCTTCATACAGCTCTCTCACCACCTTCTCACCTCTCATGTGCCCTTTCTTGGGCAAGCCTCGTGACAGCTGAGTCTGCTTGGACAGTGCCTTCCTTCCCTAGCCAACCCCCCCCCCCCCCAGGTTCACAACCCCCATGCTTCTCCCGTAGCTCCAGCGTGCAATGGCTCCAGCTAAACCGCACCTGACCACCTCGCTGCTATCCAACAGCTGGCTTTGCCTTGTGTGTGTTTCCTTGGCTTCTTGCCAGCCTCTGACACCAGCCCCCTGTTTCTGGAAGTTCTGTCCTCCCTTGGTCTCTGGAGTACAATCTCCACTCATCTCGTTTCCTACCATCTCTCTGACTTCACCTTCCCTTTGCAGGTTCTCTTTTTTAGCCCTTAAGTGTGTTTCCCCAGAACTCTGTTCTCAGCCTTCTAGTCTAGTCATTTGTCCAACCAGGACTTATTACGTGTTTATCATGCGTCCGGTCCTGTGCTGTTCGCTGGGGATCGAGACAAGAGAGAGGTGACCAAAGGGTCTGAAATGTGAGAAGCCCATCATGCTCTGACCCTGCCCCCCTGCCCCCCCCCCAGCCCCTCCACAGCTCCCTTGTCTGCTGGGCACAACCACAGCAGTTCCCAGAACTCAATGAGCTCTCTCTAGCCTCTGGGCTTTTGCAGGGGTCGTTTCCTCAGCTCGGAATGTTTTCTGTATCTGTCCCTGTGTTTGCTTAGCCCTCTCTCATCTGTCAGGATGTGGTTTGGGCATCCTCTCTTCTGAGAAGTCTTTTCTGACTTGCCAGAGTGGGCCAGGAGCTGCCTGTGCGCTCAAGTTCATTACAGAACCTACATACAGAATAATTGCACTTGTCTCATTATTCTGCCCACTCCTTGATAACGCGAGCCAGGTTTTAGGCTCCTTCGTGTTCCCAGCACCTAACAGAGTCCTTGATCTGTAGCTCTTTGTGGAGTCAAGGAATCAGGCTTGCCAGGACTGGTCCCTGCCCCTCTCCAGCCTGGATGCCTCATTGTTCACTGTACGTTCGTTGTCCCCCTTGACTGAACATGAGATGCACCTGCGGAAAAAAGAAATGACAGGCCCGGACCCTACCCCATTTCAGCCGAATTCGATTATCTCGTGGTGGGACCCAGGCATCTGCACTGGGCACCACCCCCGCTGCCCCAGGTGATTCTGGTGATCAAGGAAGAATCACGTGTAGGACATGTCTTTCTATCCCAGCGCCTAGCACAATGCTTTGCACATAGTGGGTATTCAATAAAGATTTCTAGAATAATACAGAGGATCCTAAATGTCTAGCTTTTGCATATTCGAATTCAAGCCAGGCATTTCCTGTCTCCACGCACCCACTCAGGGAAAGCCCACCAAGATTCTGGAGGAAACTTTACTTTGGAAGAATTGGCTCCCAAAAGGGATCACTCACTGTTTAGTCCCCTTTTTACAAAATAAATAAAGGAAGATTTCAAAGCCTGTATTGGCTGTCGATTTGTGTAACTAAGTGACACATAGTTTTTGTTTTAACCTCCGGAAAAACTGTAGTCAAGTAGGTGGGGTTTGGGTGAGAAGGGAGTACATGGAAATGGCTGGCTTTCATTACATAAGAATTTATGATTTCCCATGGTTTCTGGTAAATGCTGGCACAAGTTTACTTGGCCCCAGGCCCTATAAAAGCACAACGCTGCTTCCTTTCTGGCCTTTCTTTGGCAAGGGCACACGATGTAGCCGAGTCTGTCAGGGATGGAGGAGGGCAGGGGAAGGTGGGTGCAGGGGAGGGGTGACAGCACCCAGCCGTCTTTGTCCCATTTCCTTAGGTCATGTCTGCACTTAAAAACTCCTCGAAAGCCATTCAAAGTCTCAATGATCTCTACTGTATTGTGACTCAAATCTCTGAAGGCAGAGATTTGGGGGGCCTCCCCTCATTTCCCATTGCCCTTCTCGCCCCCAGGTTCACAGGACAGAGCTTGGATTGGGGGTGCTTAATCACCGTGACTGACTGACGGTGACACCGGCCATACGTGCCAGACTCTCCAAGGGAAGTTCCCAAGTATAGCCTTATTTAAGCTTCCCAGGAACGCCATGAGGGAGGTGCTGTTATCCCCATTTTATAGACGACAAAACTGAGGCTCACGGAAGTTCAGGGACAACATTTGGCTACTAAGTAGCTATGCTGCCCTATCGTCCTGGTCTCCTGACTTCCCTGCTAGGACGCCCTCTGGCACCATGGAGGTGACCTACGTGGGCTGGGACAAGGCAGTGGGACAGAGGCTGGCGGGGAAACAATCCTTTGAGTGGCCGCATGAGGAAGTGTCAGAGTAGAGGTGCCGAGGGTTCAAGTCTCTAGACGGGCTGAAGAGGTGGGAAGAGCCTGAAGCTGACTCTGGGGCAGAGCGGTGGGAGCAGGGCTGCTGGGCTCCGGCTGCTGCCTCCTTCTCCCTCCATTCCGGGACCCAGCAGAAAAGTCTGGAAGCTTCTTCCCTCTATTCGGAGTTTGGAGAGAACTCAGTAAACAGGCACAGAAAACCTACCTGAACTTGTTATTATAACCCTATAAAAGGTTAGGAAACAGTTGACGGATGGGAAGAGAGGAATCAAGCGGCCTCTTGGTACGTCGGCTTGTTTACCGCCGGCTGCTGCTTCATTGGCTCTGTCTTCCATTTGTCAGGCTCTAACGATAGCAGCTTTTATGAGTAAGCAATTTTTTAATGACCTTGTTCCAAATGTGTATTCTGTTCTTGGAACTCTCTGTGCTCTGAAGCCGCTTTATAATTATTGCCTCCGGTGGAATGGCCAGGCTCTATCTGGCTTTTATGTAAGCGACTGCACTTGCTTCGCCTCTTCCCCTTTTAGCTTCAAATAAGGAAGATGAAGCGATGGGGAAAAAATACAATAATGATAGCTTTTTGTCAAGAGGCCTTATTATTATAGGCTAGATATTGTTCTAGATATTCATCTTTTTATTAGATCCTAACATTTCTTGGGTCGAAGGCATTGCGGCAACCCCCCTTTTACAGATGAGGACAGTGGCTCAGAGGCATCGAGCGAAGTGTCTGAGGTTGCTCAGACAGGATCTGAACACAGCTCTGTTGGACCACACGGCCCGTGCTCCGGGCCCCGCTGCTGTCGGGGTGGGCTGCTTAGAGCAGGACAGGCCGAGCTGGAGCAGGGGCGGGAGGAGGAATTTAGGGCACTCATTAATGCTGTGCAGTCATTCGCCATGTTGGCCCATGCAAGAGCTGTTGCAATTCGCTGTGGATGGCTCTGTAATTATGGATAATTTTCTGGTCTTTTGCTTTCATAAAGGGAAATAGAAGAGTTTAGAGAGCTCCCTAAACTTGTTGCTGCCCATAATAATGCCACCTTCCGTCTTGGCTTGTGGCTGCGCCGTTTTCCCCAAGCTCCACAAAAATTTCAGATGGTAAATCGGTCTCTTCTTTGTGACATGGACTGCTACCATCTTATTCAGAACCCCGATCCTTCAACTGGACTGAGGCTCCGGCCACTGCCCTTCCTCTCTGTCCTGCGCAGGAATGGACAGGAGACCCACCGCTCTTCCCTCACACCCCGCTGCTGCTCGAGCAGTGGTGGCCGTGGAAGACCAGCCCTGGGGGAGGCTTAGCTTGGAGTTCTTGCTCTGTGACTTGGGACCAGTCATTTAACCTCTCTGGCATCTGTTTTCTCAGCAGTAAAATGGGCATAGTAATAAGAAGGATGTCTACCTCGTAGGGTCATTGTGAGGATTACACGTAATGATGCTTGTCCGTGGCTGGCTCGTACATTTGATCACTTATTCTCTCAGCTCCCATGTAAACCCTGCAGTTAAGTGTTGGGAACCACATGCAAACTATTGTCAGTATCTTGCTTTATTTCAGCAGTTGTGCATGAAGTGCCAGGAGCCAGGCTGTCTCAGGGCCCTCTTTCTTAAGGCATCGTTATTTCCAATATGTCCTTATGGGGTGGAAAGGTATGACGAGCAAAGTTTGCTTTGCAGAAAGCCCCTCCATCTCCCACTCCTCATATTGTCTCCGTGTTGCATGGGCTCCCTTCTCTCATACCTGCTGTCCTCTCACTGACCCTGGGCTCCTCAGAGCTCCACACCAGAACCCCAAGCACCTGGACCCTTACCTCTCGATTAAGACAGAGCCAGGCGCTTTGCAGGAGAGGGGAAATTTGCTTGGTTTGACCCAGGAGGGGATTTGTTTCTCTCCAATTAGTTGGAAAATCGAACTTGATCTATGAAGAAAGCAGATTTACAGCCTGAGCGGATGCATGACTGCCCTAGCTTTGCGGTAATAAAAGATGAAATCACTCCAGTGGGAGGCTTAGGTGGACATCGGGCTGGCTTTCTAATGATGGTTCCCTCTGATTATCAGAGCCCGAGAGAAGCTGGCCAGAGTGATCAAATAGCCCTGCACAGTAGTGAGAGAGAATCGGGGTGCCGGAGAAGGAGAAGGTGGGACTGGGTGTTTTTCTTTGCTTTCCCTTCCACTTCCTTTTACGGAGACTCGACGGGGCTCCCCTAGATGCGGCCATGGAACTGTTCGCACTTCCAACAGAAGTCTGCATGGACTGCGAGGCCTCGGGCCAGATGGCAGCCAGCGTGGCCTTCACCCCATATGATGGCTGCGTCTCACCCCCTTGGCTCCTAAGCTCTCCTTTCTCTGCCTCTCTTTAGCCATTGATGGACTTTTCTCCTGTTTCCCCACGACTTGCTGTCTGCTCTGTTTTCTGCTGGCTATGTCTTGCTGTCTGTTTATACATCCTCCTGTTTCCCTTCCACCCCCTTTTTCTTCCTCTCTTTCTCTTCCCCTTCCCCCCATGGCCACGGCCTCCCATTTGCTGCCTTGTTTGCGTCCCTTGTTCCCATGGTCTGATTTCTGGCACTCCTCTTTCTGTCCTTTTCTCCGGGCGACTCTGCTTTAGAATACGGAGCGGGAGCATTGGATAACGTCTGCCTGACCCTGCCCGACACCGGTGAGTGATTCTCGTCCGGCGGCTTTTGATGTGGTCTGGGCGTGATTGATGAAAGCTGCTCGGTTTGCTCTTCCAAGCTGTTGATGGAGCTGGGATGCAGGTCCTCAAGATTTCACTCTTTCTCTCTCCAGAAACAAGTCCACCTTATAAGATGAAATGGCGCTTCCCCTTTGTTCCTCGTTCTCACAGATCCCTTCATGCACACGCGAGAAGGACCACGATTGTACAAACCCATCTTTTAAAAACGGTGGTCATTCCTAGTATCCTTGCGTTAGAGGATTTTACCCACAGAAGAAGTTCCTTGGGTGAACTTTAATTTTCCTACAACCACTTTCAGCCCCAAGGAGGACACTTTCCTATTTGAACACTGGATAATAAAACAAGAAGAAAAATGTTATCGCTTTTAATACCAGCAGCTAAGCACCTTAGGTACTCTGGCTAGAGGATATGGTCAGTGAACACGAGAGGAATAAGATGGAAAGAACTGCCTGCAGCTTCTGGTTCCAAACACAGTGGGTCAAGTTCTAGTCAGTACCGATCGCCCTGGATCCCAAAAGCATTCGAGAGCTGGGACCTGTTTTTCACCCGGCTCAGGTTTCTTGTAGTGCTGTTTCTATTTTTCAGCCTAAGAAGAGAAGTCTGCTCCTCCACCAGAGGCTTACACATTCAGCGGCATGAAGAAAGAGGGATGGACAAAGTCATGTGTAGACATCTTTCTCGCTCTTCGACTCCCCGAATCTGAGAATCAGATACTTTAGGTCTGAGAAATCCAGTACACTGGAAAGATGGCTGAATTTCGTGCCAGAATACCTGAGTTTAAATGCAGATTTGGATTATGAGTTGAATGAGCTTCAATAAATTTAAAATTTTCTTCAGCTTTTTAAAAACAGCTTTACTGAGGAATAATTTACATACCATAAAAGCCAGCCATTGGAAGTATACAGTTCAATGATTTTTAGTAAATTTATAGAGTTGTGCAACTATCACCACAATGCAATTGTATGACATTTTAAATAAATCTTTAAACCCCATCCATTTTCTTTCTTCATCGTAAAATTGGACTTATGTGGTGGATTGACTGCAGAAATGAGCACATCCTTCAATGCGTGGCAGCGTGACGTTGTTGGTTCTTCCATCAAGAGTGGGGACTGATTTGATTTCCTCAGCCCTTGCATGTCGGGCTGCCTTGTGACTCACTTCCACCAACAAAATGTGGTCAAATGTGTGTGTATCAGGGCTGAGCCTAGACCTCTAACTCGCTTGCCAGCTTTGCTGACTCTCTTGGGACCCTGCTATCCCCACCGTGAACTTAAGGTTGTGCTCGCCCACTGGAAAGTGAAAATGCCTGTGGGGAGAGGCCCCAGTCGTTCTTGCCACCCCAGCTTAGGTCATCTTAGATCGGCTTCCCCCAGCTGCCCTCCAGCTGACCACAGGTGCATGAACGGGCTCTCCTGAGAGCCCGGAGCCCAGCCTAGACCAGCAGAATTGGCTGACCAACGTAGAGACCCACGCAAAATAAGAGGTTCCTGTTTTAGACGACTAAACTTCAGGGTGGTTCGTAAAACATCATGACTGTGGCAATAAATAACTGATACAGGATAGTTGTGAGAGTCAATTTTTTAAAAGCTATGAAAACATCTGGCGCTCCGCCTATCACATAGTGAGCTCCCACTAAATTAAACAAAATTCAATTTCACAAACATTTATCGAGACCTTCATAGGTGAAAAGCACTATGAGGTTGTAAGGGATGCAGACTTGAAGAAGACCTGATATGACCCCTTCAGGAGTCAGTTCCAGTGGGAAAAAGAGACACTTACACGAACAATTAGAAGACAAGCTGTCCATCTACGACAACATTTATGCCCCAGTGATTTCTCCATTGTCTGCAAATCACCAAGGTCTTTTCCTGGTATTTTACTTTGTTTGAAAATGTGTTCAAGGGATGTGGTTTATTAAAAAACCACAACGACGACCCCAACACAAGTACATGACCAATTAGGTTTTATTTTATGCTCAGGTATAGTGTTTGCATTGATAGAAAATAGTCTCTACAGAAGCTCGGCCATATGACATGCCTCATGTAGCCGAAGAAAAGAAAAAGCAGACATGAAGTCAGAGCCAGGGGAGGGAGGGAAGAAAGGGTGGGTGGGAAAGTCTTAATTTCTAGAATGACCAGGAGCTTTCATTCTACGGATGCCTAAGGAACAGAGCACTGCCTGGGAAGATTGTTTTTCTGTTCACCTCCGAACTATTGTGGAGTTTTGGAGGCTGGGATAGTGTAGGGAGGAGAGAGGGAAGGAGTGGTGTTGTGCAGGCAGGACCTTTGGTACGCAGGAGTTTGGTTGAGCTCCAGCAGGTTCTCGGATTCATACTTTCTAGGGAGAAGGCTGTCTGGGTGGTCTTATGGCACCATGTGAAGAGCCTTGGTTTGGGAGTCAGGAGCCCTAGTTTTAGTTCCACTTCTGACTCTAACGAAGCCTTGCTGTGTGACCATGGGCAAGTCACTTTCCCTCCCTGGGGGTTGCCGTAGATGATTTCTAAGGTCCCTTCTAGTTCAAAGTCTACAACTTCAGGCCTAATTCACCCACTAAGTTGAAGGGGGAAATTGAAATCAGAGCAAACTAAAAAGCCCTCTGACAACACCCATGGATCCTTGCAAGATGGAACTGCTCAGAAAACCCCAACAGAGGTCAGGAGGTGAACCCTGCAGGTCTGGGAACCCATCCGGACTTCCCCACTGAATGTGTCAGGCTCAGACGGTCCTCAAGGACTCCAGAGGTCCTGGATGCTCCCCAGCCTCTGACCCTCCTGCTGGGCCAGCTCTCACACCCCTGACCTGGCCCGCTGAGGGCCTCCTCCCTTTCCTCCATAAGCAAGTTGTCAAAGGGGTTTCTTAAAATGCACTTGAGCTCTAATAAAGGGCTGTTTAAACAAGGGTCAATATTCCTGGCAGTCAGGTGGGGGTGAGAAAATGACATTTTTTCAAATCGTGGAAATTTTTTAAAAACCAAAAAATAAAGAGAGCTCTTTGCCACAAGAACCTTCCAGAAGCTGGGACAACATCAACACTCTCAATGCTGGTTAGGGTCTTTTTTAGCATGATGACAGGAAACCATCTCAGGGACAACTGGACAATTTCTGGGTCACCTTTGGGGAGACAGAAGCCTTGTCACCTCTTGAAGCACCCCTGGGAGATGGTCAGGGACAAAGAGCAGATGCTGCTGCTTAGATCTGAGTCACCAGGAAGTGACCTCTCTCTCTTGCTGAAGAATGAATTCCTGACTGCAAGTTTTTGAATCATATGCACTGTAGCACTGATGCCCCATCGGCTGACTTCTCAGCAGAGGGGGCCCTCCGAGGGGCAGGGGGCTCCTGCCTTCCCCTAGCAGAGAGGCAGTAAGGGCAGGCCATACCACGTGGCATGAGTGCCCCACGCCCACTGCAAGGCTGGGCCAACAGAGGCCAGAGTGAGGCATCCCATGTGAAATGGAATTCCATTTGGTTCTTTTCTCACTTCAAAAAAGGAAACAGTACAAATAGCATCATTCAGGTCCTTGTCTTTCTCTCATTGTCCCACAGTCATTCTCTAGTTTGTGCCTCCCCCTCTCCTTCTTCAAACACCATTCACTCTTGTCTCCAGGATCACTGGATCACTGGATCACTGGATCCCTCGAAACACTCACTACAAAGCACCCAAACGTCGTGGCCTACGACCACTGCTTTGTTCTGCTCCCAGACTCTGTGGGCCCGGGGTTTAAACAGGAGACGGCAGGGACGGACTGCCTGTCTCCACTTCACAACGTCTGGAGCCTCAGCTGGGAAGGCTCAAAGGCTGGGGGCACTTCAAAGCATGGGGCTGGGGTCTTTGGGAGGCTCATCCATTCACAAGTATGGTGGGTGGCGCTGGTCGTGGGCTAGGAGCTCAGTGGGTTGTCAGCCAGGACACCCACATGGGGCCACTCCACATGCTTGAGCTTCCTCACGGCATGGCGGCCTCAGGCTGATGCGTGGCTCCGAGGACCGGGCTCTGAGTCAAGTGCTCCAGGGAAAAAGGAACTGCCAGGCCCTTTGCTGTGTAGCTTTGGAAGTCATGGGACACCTCTTCTGCTACATTCAGTTGATTGCAGGCAATTCAGAAACCTGCCCAGATTCAAGGGAAGGGGATATCCTAGGGACAATTAAAACCCTCCAGGGTAGCCTATGTCGCCAGATCCAAAATAGGCCTCACGTCATTCTCTGTCACTCTCCCTGTAAGGAGCTCCTTCTTCATTTCTTGGATCCTGGGATACTTTGGAGTTGACCATGGGGAAGGTGCTTAAGTGCTTCATTGGTTCTTCAGCCTTGGTTGAGTTGAAAAGTGGTAGAAACTCTGTGGGAAGCCCTCTTTCCCTTTCCTCTTCCTCCAATCCATGACCCTCCACCACTATCTTACCCCTGCACCCAGCCTCTGCTTCGATAGCTGTTTTGTGGCTCCCTGGGAGTGGCCCGGCATCCTCTTGCATATCCTTGCAGAATGAATTGAATACTAGTGGTTCGCGCCTGGCTCAGCACAGATCTCTCCCTTGGCAATACCTCCATGCCGAGCCCTTGCCTTACCATACTTTCTGACTGAAATTGTTTCTCCCCCATGGGGTGGCGTGGGGAGAAACGCTCTCAAGCATGTTCTAGTAAGCATTGGTCAGCAGTGCCTAGCACAGAGCCTGGCAGTGGGAACTTGCTTAATAAATGATTGCGGAATAAATTAACCCTGGCTTGCATGTGCTTTAGTTGATTCATGGGGTCCAATTCAGCCTGATTCACTAGAGGATGGGTGGCCAGTTGAGCAACGGAGGGCCTTGCATAGTCTCAGAAGGGAGGTAGTATTGTGTGTGTGTGTGTGTGTGTGTGTGTGTGTGTGTGTGTGTGTGTTTGGGGGGTGCCGCTGTGCATGTATGTTTTGGAGGGCTGGGAATGGGAGGGGATGGTCCTGTGGCACCACACTGCAGCCTGGGGCCAGCACTTGACACGGTAGGATATTCGGGCTTCTGTAAATCTGCCCTTCATAAGCTCCATTACTTGGAAACTTTTCTGGTCACGTTGAGCAAGCCTTCCAAATGCCAGCCTACTTGTCAAGTTTCCAGGGGCTCAGACCCCTGCTGCTTCTTCTTTTCCTCCCTGCAGTGTGTGGATAAATCATGAGAAGCTCTCCAGGTAAGCCAGACCGCACTTGAAAGGACCTATTTAGGATAGGTGTGTGCGTGGGGGCAGGGGGTGTCTAGACTTGTAGGGCCCTGTGTCAATGCGAGAAATGGCAAGAGTAACTCTGCTGATCGGCCACCCCAGCTAGAGACGCTGCAGTCTCAGGAAAGCTTTTAGGAACGATCTGCTATGTATTTCTCATTTACAGAAAAAAAACCCCAAAAACAAAAAACAAACAAAAATTATAAAACAACAAATAAAAAGACTTCCAGGCTTCCTGCGGCGAGGAAGCTATTGGTTGGGATAGTACCTCACAGGAGAAAAGGCTACACACTGCTGGCCAGGAGTCCTTACTGCACAGAAATGAGCTTGCTTCTTTTTCTTTCTTTTTCATTCCCTGTGTAGACCCACAGCCCTGTGCACATGAATTCTCCATGCCTGTGCCTCTCCAATTCAGTAGACTTTTCCATATGCCACTTCTAATCTGAACAACATCTCAACGAGAGATGGGTTGTTACTTCCAATCGACAGATGAAACAACAGAGGCTCAGAGAAATGAACTAAATTGCCCAGAACACACTGCTAATAAGTGGATGAGCCAGATTATTTATTCATTTAATGAACATACTAGATTATGCATTCAGCTCTAGAGAGGAAAAAAAAAGATGAATGAAGTGTGTGGGTTCTGGCCAACAAGAAATTCAGTGCAGGAGAGGGAGACAGCAATTATACAACAATACGGTAAGTTCGAAGACAGAGCTCTCCATTGAGCATTAGGCTAAGCACCAAGAGGGCATCTAATGCAGCTGGGGAGGGTCAGGGAGGACTTCCTGGAGGAGGTGATGTTTGAACTGAGTATGATAAGCAGGAGTTAGTTCAGTGAAGAGAGGTCGTGGGGTGGGGTAGAACATTCTAGAAAGAGGAGGCAGCTCAATCAAGGCATGGAATTAAAAACCAGCAAAAGCATGTGAAACTATATAACCAGTTCTGTGTTGCACTAAGGTTGGTCCAACTGGGGTTTATCTGATTCGAAATGCAAACACTCTTCCACTGTGCTTAGCTTCCTTAACTGGTTGATTTTGGAGATCATGGCATGTGTGGTACTTTCTGGGGGCTTTGAATGCCCAGTTTTTACTTTTAGAAGTCCCTTATGGAATTAACAGGGTGTGGGAGGCATTTACTGGCACTTCTCCATCGTGAGTTCTCAGCAGGGCTTAAAGGGGCCCAGGAGGTAGCGGTGTCCAAAGGTTTTTGACTAACTGAGGGAAAGTCAATCCACCGCCCCGTGCTCCCTGACCGCCCTGCAGCATCTTAGAAGAAGTAGGCCAAAGATCACCAGGAAACAGTGGCTTCTGGGTTCACTGCCACAAAGCAAGCTATGATGAGTCAGGATGAAGCAACAGTTGCATACGCCGACAGGTCCAGTTGGCAGCCGATAAAGATGTTACCTCAGTGAGAGAAAGACAAGGGCTGAAAACGGGCAAGGTCTACCTGTGCCAAAGATCTGCTCTGTTCTTTCTTTTCTGGGGGGAGTAGCCACGGTAGGAGTGGGGTGGCGGTGGTGGGGGGAGACATGGGATACGTGCATTTACATTTCCAGCCCCTAAATAAACAGATCCTGTTCCTACGGGCTGACCCCAAACCGTCCTTGCCACGTGGCTTTTTGATATCCTTTCTCATGGGGTGAGGACCTGAGGATACTGACTCTCGGGTTCAGTCAGAAAAGATCTTCTCCTGCAGCCCAGGCCTTGTGCAAATAGGTGGGGCTTCTGTCCTGCTGTGAGACGTTTCCAGGAAGGACACTGGTGGCTGATTAAGTGAGGGGGGCCTTTGTAAGAAGCCCTTTCCGGTGTGGGCCCTGGAATCGTGGCCCAGGGGTTGGAAGTAAACTTAGTCATTCGATGGGTCAAGAAATGGAGTTGAAGCTAAGACGGAAGTGACTTTCGCCAAAAGTTCAAGTCTCACATTAGAAGTAGAACCAGGATAAAGTCCAAATCCAAATTCTGGACTGAAAGCCTAAGCTCCTTGCACACACTGGCCTGCCCCTCATCTTGCTGTTCTGCCCACTGTCACAAAGCCTCAATACTGTTTCATTATCTTTTAAATGAGCGTTGCTGTTTATTTACCTTTTCTTTTGGAAAAGAAGCCACTTGACAGACCATATTTTCTTGCTCTTTGCAGGTTCACTGCCCATCACATTGTCTAAGACAGAATTGACACTAGAAGTGTCCCTACAGTATTTCTACTCTTGAATGCACAGACAGACACCCCACTGGGAGCTTAGACTGGGTGGATCGTTTTGATTTCAACGGGACCTCGCATTTAGCAGGTCTTCCGGTCCATTATCTTGCCTGGCCCTGTTCAAATACGGCTCCATTTTCTGGGTTATTTTTGCATTCATAATTCTTGACAGGAAAATCCTCCCATCGAATCATTGCTTTATTTCTTTGTTTCAGGAGATTATCTAGCGTGTCTAATAGAGCAGCAAGTCACGTCCTGTGGCTCCGGGTCTGCTATTCTTCAGCATACCAGAATCAACCACGCAGACCTTGCCTCCAATCTCACCCAAGTCAAGGGTGCAGGTGGGGCTGCTCTCTGCCCTCTGGGGAGGTGGAATCTATGACCAAATGGGTATGTTCTTCTTTCATGATTTCCCCGAGAGGTAGCATTCCTGGATGATGGGGAGCTCTGAAATTCACTTTCCGTGAAGCAACATAAGCTCAAATGGAAGAAAGAATTGTCCAGCTGGGAGTTGCTGGAATATTGGTGGAATATTGCTTCTTGCTATTTAATTCATTCATCAGGGATAGAAAAGATATCTCTAGGGGATGATTTAGGTCCGTGGTGTCCAACCATTTTTAGTATGAAGAGCACATTTAAATCTCGCAAAATTTATCGACCTGCAGATAAAGATACTTACATTTGAGAAATGCATCAGTAGAATAAATGCCTAAGAGTAGAGGCTATCCCCTTTGAAGGGATCTGAATGCTGGCAATCACAACCTTTTCTACGTGTTGTCCCAGAGCTGACTTACTGCTTTCACTCTGTGTTTCTGTAGCTCTCTGGGTCTGTCTTCCCACTGGACTGGAGGCCCCATAAGGCCAAAGTTGGTTTGACTTGGCCACTCTCTATTATATACTCCTCACCCAGCCCAGTTCGTGGCACAAAGGAAGCACCTTCTGTATCTTTGTAGAATGAATGAATAAATCCATTGACGTGTCAGAGTATATGTACGTGAATCATCCTATTTACTAATCTAGAGATACTGATTCATGCAAATATGGCGCCCCCATCTATGGGGGCCCACAGGCTGGGAAGTGTGGATTTAGATTTCCATTCTTTCCTCCAATATTTTGTTCCATTTTCCCCAGAAGGCGTTTAATGTTCAGTAGACCACAAACACTGGTCTCTGGGTTTAGAGACAAATGATAACTAAAAGTGCGAGCCTGCTCCAGTCGGCCTCCCAAAGTCCCTTCCAAAATTGTTAAGTCCGTGAAGAGGACAGAGTGTGCAGCCTAGAAAGGCTGGAACTTCCCAACACCCATGGAGGCAGGGACATGGATGACAGCTTCTTTCAAGAGCCAGTTTCTAACATTTGCAGGAGCAAAAGGGAAACAAATCTCTGAGAGCCTCTGGGTAGTCTAGTTGTTATTTCAACCCCAAACAGGCTTGCAAAGGTACTTGCCTATTTCCTCTGTCAACCTATTTGCATGGAGTGTTGATAAGTGAGGTGACACCCACTAAACACTCTTTGTCTTGTAAGGCGTTGGCTGGAATGGAGATGAGTAGGGAAATACAGGAGTTGAAAGAAGGAATGCTTGGTTTAAAGAACGTGTGTGCAGGCGTCTTCATAGAGCGTGTGGGCTGCTACTTCAATGCTGACATCTCTCTTCCCTCTTCGGAAAACAACCTCTTCTCTCGATTCCCCCTGCACAATTCTGTCTTCTCCAAACAAAGAGAGAGTGATGTTCCAGGTGTGAACGCATCGGGAGGCTTCCTGCTTGGGATTCAGAAATTCACAGCCCCGAGGGAATGAGTGAAAGAGAGGAGAGAACAAGAGATGAAAAACAGAATCACTGCCACCTGCTATTTAGTGATTAGCTTCCAGATAAGGAAGGCGAAGGCACATTCCAGAAGCTCAGGACTTGCCCAGACGGAACTCAGAGGACAGCGGGGCTGGGAGGGGGTGCCAGAAGTGGGAGGGGAGGGCAGGGCCACTGAAAACCATCTATCAGTTTTATCTCAAAGCCTCCCCTTTCCATGCAGCCCTTATAAATGTCAGTGCCTCCCTTAGCCCTCTCTCCCATTCACCCCACCCTACCTGCTTCGGTTTATGGGAAGGAATCTTGCAAAGATTGGCTCTTTTGCTAACTAACTGCGTGACCTGGGCAAATCACTTTTTCGATTTTGGTCTAGTGGCTGCTATCTCTTGACTTGCAATAGCTTAATCGAAAGCAGAAGAAAAGAGGTCAACGATAACACCCACCCAACCAACCAAACAAACGATCCCCCCAAATGCCACAATGCTGGGCGGGACAAGCCCTGGTGGGGGTGCAGGTGAGCACCTTCCTTCTAGTTCGTACTTGTGGGCACACCAGGCTGCTTGACTAAACCACAAGGAGAAGCAAGTGCTTATTCGTTCCCTCACTGAGGAGCAAGCAGCTCTATGATTCTTGTGCTCTCCTGAAAGAAAGGGGGTGAAAACCATTTCTTTGCAGCCTTCCCTTCTATAGAGCACCTGTGGCCACAACCTGACCCCGGGTTTTCAGCAGAGGGGGCAGGGAGCTGTGTACCTGTCCGGGGTGCACAGTCTCTTCTCTCATTAGCCTTTTCTGCTCCCTTTGTTCTTATAGCTGACAGCGTCTTGGCCTTGACAACAGCCATGTGTTCAATTTTTCCAACATGGTGAGGTCAGCACGTTGGCTTTTAGCCTCTAGAGGAGGTAAGAGCCATTGAGCCTTGACAGATACAAGAGTAAGTTACTAATTCACCCTGATTTTCAGTTTGCTCTGCTCCTATAAAAAGTAAATGTGGAGCCATGGACAATTATGCTATAGAGAAAATAAATACTCTGGTGATTAAACACTGGAAATCACTCGCTTCAAAATTTCTCTAAAAATACAGCCCCAGATGTCATGCAAACTCCAATCAAACATGGGCTATAAAAATGAAACCGCAGACATTGCCTTATGAAGTGTTCACAGATGTAACAGGAGTAGAAATTCTCACAGCTTAGAAAAGCAAGACTTATGCTTTCTCCTTTCTTTTTTTTTTTTTTTTGAGGAGGGGGATGGGGAGCTGTGTATCAAACTGCTCATTTCAATACGTGATTTGCCTCAAAGAGTTTCCGACTTAATTTATTTTCTCACCAACCTAAACCAATTCAAAAAAACATTTATTGAAACCCGAACAATCTACTTTCGGTTGACGAGTGCTAATAGGTGCAATGTTACCCCGTCAACTTATAAGATCACCTACTGAGCTTGGAGCTAAACAGGGAAAAGTAAATTGAACTGGAGTTTGAATTTGTTTCCTTCTAAAGTCTCTGCCATAGTTGGACAAGCACAGTGCTTAATGAGAAACAAATGGCACTGTGGGCATTTCTTTATTAAAAAACAAATTTTTCCTTTTTTTTTTAAGTTGGAAGATGGATATTGGATGTACTTCTAATGCAGAGGGGATATATCTGTATGAAAAGAAAATAAATGCTGTCAAAAAGTCTCTTTTTTTCAGACTTCCTTGCTAGTTCTTGGGCTAAATCAGTATTTCCAGTGAAAAGTGACAAATATAATTATTTCTGGACTGTTTTATTTTTCCCAATAGACCAACTTCTCTTCTGTCTTTGATTCCACAGATAGGTAAATTCCCTTGAGGAATTGGTCAACATCATGCCATTTTTAGTTTGAAAGCTTTTGTTGGGGTATCGAATAGGAGGAAATAGGAGGGTGTGTGAGCACATGTGGGCAGGCACCTTCCCTACAGGCACGTGTGTCGTGCCAATGATAGTGTATTACTAGGGCACAAAATTCCACACCAACTCTGAATAAATCAGATAATTTGCTCAAAACAGTTGTCCCAACATAATCTTTCTCCTCTTGATTTGTGGTTAACTAAGAGAATGTGGCCATGAAGTGTTGACATTCTTGACTTCACCAGCCGGTATCGAAGATCATCTCCTCCCTCCGTCTGTGTCTTTCGGGACAGAGTTTGTCTTTCGGGAAGGGACAGCCAGAGCCCAACTGATCTTCCTGTCCTTCATTCGCTCACTTGCGATTACAATAGGGAGCAACCAAGATGCAACTCTGTAAACCAGGCGGTCTTCTAGGTGCTGAAGATGCCAAAGAGAACAGGACAGAGAAGGTCTCTAACCTTCTGAGGCTTGCATTCTGGTGGGAGAAGACAATCAAAACAAATAAATACCATTGTCTCAGGTCATGATAACTACCATGGAGATTGAAAACCAAGGAAATATGATGACAGAGGAATGTGTGTATGTGAGTGCTCTTTGGACGGGGGTGTCAGAAAAGCTCTGAGAAAGTGCTGTGTGGAGATGCATGGGTGGTGGGAGGCGGGGTGACATGCAGCGGGGGACACTGTGTGCAGAAGCAGCAGGGAAGGTACGGCCCCTCAACAGCACACATTCAGCTCGTCCAAGTGAGCTGTCCCCTCACTGCATTCTCACTGAGGGGATTTTCTTTTTTTCTTTTTCTTCTTCTTTTTTTTTTTTAGATTTTATTTCTTTGTCAGAGAGAAGGAGAGAGAGAGAGAGAGAGCACAAGCAGGGGTAGCAGCAGGCAGAGGGAGAAGCAGGCTCCCCACTAGTGGAGCAGGGAGCCCGATGCGGGACTCAATCCCAGCACCCTGGGATCATGACCTGAGCCAAAGGCAGACGCTTCACTGCCTGAGCCACCCAAGCGTCCTGAGGGGATTTTCTTGACCCATTTGTGAGCCAGATGGGAAGCTGTACCCTGGGAGGGATGGATATGAAGATCTGGGACACTTTATTAAGGGAAACTGAAGTGATGCTTTCCTTAGAGTAGAAGGACTTGCAGGAGAAGTTGAAAAACTAGAGCACTGTAGCCCCACTTTTGCCAGTTAACTGATTATATACCTTTGGGGAAGTCCCTTCCACAATCTGACTTCCGTTTCTTCCTGAAATAAGGATGTTGGCTTGAGTGATCTTAAATTCACCTTCCAGTGCAGACTGTCTCTGAGCCCTTTGAGGGCAGAAGCCGGAGTTGCGTTTCCCTGCTTGAGAATGTCCTATTAATACGGACTTACTCACTAGGATGTTCAAAGCCAAGCCCTAGGTAAAAATGAGCATATGAACTAGAATTACACCTGACTGACTCCTCCCAGAGTCCAAAGGAGCCATGTTCAGACACTTGACATCTTTTAATCTCCTTATCTGATCTGTGCTATGGCTCCAGTCGGAAGAGAGCCCCTACAACAGGCAACCAATAGAGAGAGTTCTATGGAGACATCAGATCTCGCAGTGTACCCTGAGATGAGGCGCCCTGCCCTGATGCAACTATGTGAGAAAGGGCAGGTCTGATGGCAGAGAAAGGCCAGACCGGGGTCCCAGGGCCTTAGCCTTCAATAAGAGATGATCCCTCCTAACACAGGTCTCTGGTTAAAGGCAGCCCTTTACTGTGATCCTCTGGCTTGCTGGCCTAGAAGCAGCCTTCTTTAAATCCCGCTGTAATGAAGAGAGAATCCCATGGCTATTTTTCCTCTGTGGGGTCTGCTGCACGGTGTTTCATCGGTTCAGGGTGAACAACATCCCAAATCCTAGTAAAGGTGGAGGATGAAGTGGTAATTTTCACGTACATGTTTTGAGCATCCTTACTATATAGGAAAAGGCATCTAGAGAGACACACAGTGAATTAGATGTAGTCTTTGACCTCAAAGAACCTCCTCAACATAGACCCTTGGGCACATACCTAACACTAACACAGAACAGAGGGAAGGGAGTGATGGATATATGAAGGGGTGGTGGTGGTGGGTGAGTTGATACCTTGACTCAGTCCTTACCACACTTGGAATAATTATGCCTTCAAAGGTCAGAGACAAGGGCAAGGAAGGGCATTCCCAGCCAAGGGAACAGAATGAGTAAAAGCCAGACACAGCATCGCATTTCCAGGAAGACCATCAACTTATCTGGACTTCAGGGGGAGGGACCCTCAGAAGTTTGAATTTAAACTCTAAGAGTTGACACAAAGGAAGCCAGAGCTCTGTCTCTTTGGAATGCAGCTACTTTTGGTCCTGGTGTTCCAGGTCCCATTCTAGAAGCGCAGCACCCTCCTCCCGCCTTCTCCTCCCCCCTCCCTTCCCCAGCCACACGCACAGCAAACCTATAAGGAGGGCAGGGCTGTGGTTTTCAGCAGCTAAACTGGCACTTTTCCTAATCAGGGAAATATTTTAAAATTCCATCCATTTTGGCATTCTGATGGATCGCTGCAGAGTTGGAAATCAACATTAATCTCAGGCTTCTTCCTTGTTTCTTTCCGGTGATTTCTAAATGCCCTTCCCACCTCACCTTCCTCCAGCCAGACACACTTTATCTCGGACACAAGTCTTTGGAAACTTCCTTTTTCCTCTCTGATTTCGGTCCCCAGATCTTCCACAAAGACAGTCACCTGTCTGTAATCCTCTTCGTCCAGATGTCTCTGAGAAACAAAATACTTCCCATACTCTGGTCATTCATATATCACCATGACTTAGTCCCAACCTAACCCTCCCCTGTTGTTCCCATCAATATTTTTTCATCTCAGTATTGTGCCAGCCAACTGACTCATACTCACCCTAGACAAGCATTTGATGATCACACAGAATTTTACCAGCTGGTTATTTTCCGGCCTCCTTAGTTTATGGTCTTTGTATTCCTTCTCTTAACAGTAGCAATGTTGCTAATTAGGCAAAATGATCTTTTATTATCAGACCCTTGGCCACATAGTAGCAATAATGGTAACAAGGAATAACTTTCATCATGCGGTGCTTTTACAGAAGACTCTCACCTCCCCAGTGTTCAAGGCAACCTTTGAAACAAATTATCCCCTTTTACCAATGAGGAAACTGAGGCCTAAGGAGATGAACGGGCTTATTTAAGGTCACTCTGTTGGTTGGAGATAGGAAGGGTTCAAACTCAGGACTGGTGAATAGGCTTGGTGGTTCTTGGGATATAAAACATGCTTGGAATTCTGTCCTGGTCCACACGTACTTCCCGGAGACCTGCCAAATCAGAGGCTCTCAAACATCAGTGGGTTTTAATTACCTGGGGGCTTGTTTAAAATGCAGATTCCCCCCTCTCCCTCATACACATTCTGATTCTGATGTGAAGGAACCCTAGAATTTGCATCATTACCATGGCCCTGTGATGTCATTGACGCAGAAGCATGTGCAGGGAAATTGCTGAGCAAAGTGGAGAAGCTTGAGTCTAATAGCCTAAAAAATGCTCTCTTTTTCATTTACCCTTCATTGTATGCAAATTTAAGTTCATTCAGGGAAAGACAGTTTGTATTCTGCTTTCGTTCTTAGAAAATATCACTTTAATCTTATTTTAAATGGCTGCATTGCTGGAAGACCATTTTATCCCAGAGAGAATTTCATGTCTGATCATTTCAGATAGGTCTCTTATTTTAATGTTCCTTTCCCTTCTTTTAATATGACATCAGAATCCTCTTCGCATCTAGATTTTCTGTTATATTGGTGTTTTTTCATGGAATATTGCCAGGGCTGGCATAAATGATGGCGTTGTCAGAATTGTATTCTAAATGAGAGTAAAATTCAAATAAGGACCCAAATGGAAAATATGCTTATAAATATTTGAAAAGATCTCTCTCTCTCTCTTTTTGGTCATTTTTTCCCTTTTAGTAGAAGGAAATGTTGATTTACATAGGTATCTTAGGGGATGGATGCATTTTCTGTTATAGGTACCGTCTTAAGAAATATTCAGCTAAATTCTGCTTGTCAGAACTCCAATAGAGGTCAGAGCACTGGATAAAACAATGAGTCCCGTTTTGATTTCCTTATGTAAATGTTTTCTCTAGGTATGTCCATTATGCCAAACTTAATGGTTCTAAAAACCATTCCGGACCCATCTAATTCAATTTAATTCTCTCCAATCAAAAAATACAAACCAACAATTTGAAAGACAGAGATTAGCTCTATTTCTACCACTAAAGGAAATGAGAAAGGTATTAAGAAGATGAAATCTCAGGTACGGCTTCAATATTGATCTCATCTCCCCTAAGTTTGATCTTGTGTACAGTACATAGAGAGAGATTTGGTAAGAAAATATGCATTCATAAGGCCCAAGGAAAGTGGGGCACATCGTCCACAGGCATCTCTTCTTTGGTGGGCATTTTCCTTCCTTGGGATCAGTGAAAAGGTTTGAGATGTGTTCTCTCAAAATTTCGGATCATTGTCTTATAGCCATGTTTTCATGAGCGATGGCTTTGGCCTCTTGCCCAAGATGTCATATTCCACAAAAATATCTTCTTTCCATGGAACAAAATGTAAACTCATGCTTTACATATTTAGCCCTGTCTTGAAAAAAAAAAAAAAAGCTAACTAAAAAAAGCTGAGTTTTGGACAAGGCATTTCAAGCTCCTGCACAGCCTAATGGGAAAAGTCCTTTGGTCATTCACACTCTTGCTTATACTGCTGCTCTATTTTCATCCCTCCCCGGCCTTTCACACCATCCTGCAGATCTGCGTGGCATACTTTTTGCCCACGCCTCCCGCATGCTGGCCCCATGAGCTGCCGTAGGGCCTTGTGTATTTGCGTCTCCTCTGGGAGCCGACTTCTTCAAGCCCAGGTAGGAAGCAGGGCAGAAGTTAATGAATGCTCTTAGTGTATGGGTACCTGGCTAAGCTCTGGGAACACAGAGGAGCCGAAGAAGGGCTCTCCCTCTCTTGAAAATGATTATGCTCTAGTGAGAGGTCATGGACCGAACAAAAGAAATAGCTCCTGTTCATTGAGCACTTGCTTTGCAGCAAATCATTTGTACTAGATCATGTCATCCTCACATAAGCCCAATGTGTTGAGTGCTGGCATTCCTATTTTGCAGATGAAGAAATGTGGGTTCTCAGGTCCTCAAGCCCCCCAGGAAGGATGTGTCAGTGTTGGCATTTGAACCTTGGTCTTTCTGCTATCAAAGCCTCTTCACTATATATGTTACACTGGCTGGAACTATAAATAATAGTTGATGACTACAGACTAGGAAAGATCAACAGAAAAAGAAATTCATCTCCAGGGTCAGTGGGATTAAACTGGAAGCTGGAAGGCTCCATCCATTCCGGCGTGGCAGCGCCTCCTCTTTTAATGACTTCCCCCTCGCAGGTGGAATTCTCCAGAAGAATGCTGTTGACAGCCTTCAGTGCATCATAAATAACATCCCAGGTGCTCCAACTACCAGCTCCAGTCACACTCCTCTAGAGGGCTTTGCAAAAGCCTCCAGTGTTAACCCGCTCTCGACTGACATGCCTTCTCATTCGCTGTCCCCCTCCCCCATTTTGAACTCACTGTCATTTTTTCATATTTAACGATTGCTTTGCAAGTGCTCTTAAATACTTTTGGTAAGCAATTTTAGCTCAAATGAATGTCACCTCCACAGAGCCAGATCTATTGTAGCTAGTATCTGTGTGGATAGTAAGCATTCTGCAAACATTTTTTGTTTGTTTTTTGGTGGGAGACGAAGGTCTCTGAAACTGCAAGTTCCTTAAAGGCTGGGTTGTGGGGGTTTTGTTTGTTCGTTTGTTTGTTTCCTCCTTGGTCCCTAGCTGAATAAGGCCCAGGACAGGTGCACAGAGACGTTTGGTGAACTAAAACAAATATGGAGGTAATTGTCTTAATCTCTGTGATGGGGAAGTATAGATTAATAGATCTAGAAATGATCCTCAAATAAGTTACATCTCAGTGAAGAAAGACAAGTATGGAGATCAGTTAAGATAAGTCTACATATAACATAATGCAGAACAAGACAAAGTGTCCTAAGAGGAATAGCAAGAGCCAGGGCACTTCAGAGGTTGGAGAGATCTTCCCCACTTGTCTAAATGGGGGTATGAGAAAGCCTTAGGTGTTCCCCAAACTAACCACAGCCCTTATGCCTGGCACGGGGGAGGTGTCAGGTTGTTGTTCCTGGTAATGGTGGTGGGCAGTATGGCATGGAGAAATCTTTTACTTTGTACTTTCCTGGCATGAATAAATATTTTTATAAAAAATTCCATCTTCTTGCAATTAGGATGAAAAAGAAAGGAATTCTTGGTGAAGGCAGCCTGGGACTGAGCTGGGAAAGCTCTTTGGGTGGGCTGAGGGGTGGGATGAAGAATTCCAGGCTGTAGGTGCATCGCAAGGGAAAGCGCGGAGGCAGGCAAGCATCGAAAAGACTCAGGGAGCCAGTCTGGGAGAAGCTTTGGCTGGAGTGCTGGACATGGGCAGGGGCATACTGGTAGAGAAGGCCAGAAAGGAAAGTTAGGGCCATGATGTGAGGGTCAAAGATGGCGGCGCTGAAATCATCTGGCTCTGAAGGCTCTGAAGTCTTCTGAGCTGAGCAAGGCAAGGTCATGCCCAGGTCTTAAAGGAGTCATCCTGGACTCTGCCCAGGACTTGGATGTGTGCCGAAGGAGTCCTTCATGACCCTAATAGCTTGGACCTCCTAAATGTCAAGCCCACCCAGTGCCACAGCCCGAAAAGAGTGACACCGGTGGGTCTTCAAAGAACTAGGACCGGAAGAAAAATGAGACGAGCGGCATCTTCACAGCACCCCTCAAATCACCCACAGCTTCTCCTCGCTTTTGCTCATTGTGGAAAATCAAGGTGGACATTAAGATTTCCTCAGTTCCATAGGCTATTCTTCACTTCAAGAAAGTAAAGTTTTCTCAATATTTATATTCTTGCCCTTCTCCTCCTTATTTCTCTCCATTCTATCTGTCTCAAATATAAACACACACACACACACACACACACACACACACACACACACACACACACTAACATATTCACTCAGTCAGTATACCTTCTCCCCCTACTACCTTGGTTCCATTGACAGCAATGAGGACAAAAACTCAATTAATTTCTGTGAAATATCCACCTGCTGCATTAGTCAATACCAGACTTATCATCTGTCAGGGTTATCCATCAGCCATCTCTGGGGGTTTGAATCATTTTCCTAGGATGTCCCATGGTATCCAGTATGAAGACCTAACTCTGCCTCTTTTTGTTTTTAAGACAATTTTTTTGACTCTGAAATGAAAATTCATGACCTGATCTTTGGGTCTCAGTCTTTCATTGAGGTACTTCTTTTAGTGTTCACAATATTTCCAAGTATTCGTTTGAGTAATCTGTTTGTTTTGTCAACTAGACACTTTTTAAGCAAAGAAAACCTAACACAGAAAGAGGTCCCCAAATGAATTTGATTCTATTCTTGGACAAGACTTTGAAGGTCTTCACGATGATCAATTTTATTTGTCCATTTGGCTAAACCACGGCACCCAGATATTTGCTCAAACGCATCTGGATGTTGCCGTGAAGGTATTTTCTAGATGACATTGACATTTGAGTCAGTAGACTTTGAGTAAAGCAGATCATACTCCATAATGTGGGTGGGCCTCATCTCATCGGCTGAATATCTTAAGAAAAAGGCTGACCTCTCCTGAGGAAGAGAGAATTCTCCAGGCAGTGGCAGACTGCCTTTGGACTCAAACTACAGTATCAACTCTTTCCTGAATCTCCAGCCTGCAGACCTACCCTGGAGATTTTGGACTTGTTAGCCTCCACAATTCCTTACCATAAATTTATCTCTCTCTCTTTGTGTGTATTTCCTATATATATATCCTATTGCTTATATTTCTCTGGAGAACCCTGACTGATGTAGTCTTCATATCTGTATTCCTCCAGCAAGATTACCACTTTTTCTATTCAAGCCATACTTACAGGCTATCCACAGAGTGCCAATAAAACTCATCTTCTTTAAATTGACAATACCCTCTCCACCTCTTCCATCTCATTCCCCTGCATGAAAACTCACAGACACGAAAACCCCAGGTATCACCCCACTTTCGCTTTGTTCCCTATCTCTTTCTTTGCTCTTACAGTCAGTGGCGGAAAGCATTTTGGCTGCCATGATGGAGAAAACAGGGCAACTTGGAAGTCCCCTGACTTCCAGTCAAAATCTTCACAGTTTCCATACTCTTGCCCTCATGGGGCGCAGTTAGCAGTGCTTTGCTCATCTTCATTTCTCCCCCTGAGTCCTCTCCAGATTCACTGTTCAACTTTATCAGGACCTTCACATTGATCTCAGTGAGAAATCTGATGGGATTTCATGGTGTGTGTATGGATGCAGTCAAGTGTCAGGCATCGCTGAGATTCCCCACGGAAATCTGTCCCAGGGTGGAGGTACAGAAACCCTCATCATAGCAGTCATTAGCATTTCCCAAGCACTACTGCCATGCTAGGCCCTGAAGCAGATGATTTACAATCATCATCTCATTTTATCCTGTACACGAGACACGAGAGACTATATTGATTGGGTCCTGTATGCATCCCCCCTCCTTTTAATAAGAAATGGAACCTCTGAGTTTCAGCTGAGTACATGGACACTAAAAATAAAAACAACATTTCCCAGCCCCCTTTTGCACACAGATGTGGCCAGTGGGCTCAGTTCTGGCCAGCGGACTATGGGAGGAAGGGTTACATAGAACTCCTAAGAAATATTCTTAAAAGAGGGATAGTGCATTTCACTTCTGCCTGGTGGCTGGACTTTGGGCAAAGTCCCAGGAGCTTGCAAAGCCATCTTGAACCGTGCGGGCTAAAGTACCTGTTACAGAAGGGTAGAGTAACCTGATGGAAGGAGCCCGGATTCCTGATGCTTTGTGGAACCGCCATAGTAGTCAAAAACTGCTTGCATCCAAATTATTTTTGTTTCTCATTTTGTTTCGCGTCTTGTTTAAGTCACTTGGGGTGTTAGCGTGTCTGTCCCTTGTAGCTGAGTCCAATTTACTTGATACAGCACATTCGAACATTCCCATTTAAAAGGGAAGAAACTGAGGCCCAAAGAGATTAAATAACTTGCTTAAAATTGCATAGGTAGCAGGTTGTAAGTGGTGGGGCCTGATTCTCCCTGATTCCAAAGCCCCCCACAGTCTCTTCCTGCCAGTGAGTGCAGATTGCTAAAGTGAACTTCTAATTTTCTCTCCTGGTCTGATGATTCTTCTAAGCATTCGTCGTTTGCTTGTGCTGCCACTGTCTGTAAAGAGGTTCAGAGGGCCCTTCACTGGCTTGAAAGGTGTTTGAACAAACCTCTGTACTCCTGACCATTCAGGGACCCTGGATAGATTTATCCCCTAGCTTTCTGCTAGGTTTGCCAGGGAGCTCCTTCTTAAAATGCAGGGTAGCGTGGATATCTTGCACACCCTGTCAGACCACTAAGCCTGCCTGTCCAAACAAATCTACTCTGCTGTGACTTTATTCCCCTGGCATGTCGATACACATGCTTCTCCCACTGCGGCTTGGGGCCCAAGCATGTTTGAGAAATTGAATGGCAGCAAGTTTTTCTGCCAACACCATAGCACACATCCCAGGAAACAAGGAAAAGGACAGACTTACTGTGAGGTGTTCTGGCTTCTGTGTGGATCTTCTGCCAGAGGATTCCAGAAACTTCCTTTTAGATATAGAGACCCTCAAAGTCCTTCAGATGCTCCACAACAGCCTATGCCTCAGTTGAAAACACAATCCCAATAGAGAAAAATGTGTCTGCTTTTTGCTTGTGTGAATTTACAGGGGTCCCATACACTGGCTTTGATCTAGTTTACTGTGTGACCTCGAAGAGAGACAACATGTTGTGTTGAAAGAACACAGGTTGAGATTCTGAAAGCCTTGCTGCTAGTTCTAACTCCCACACTATATAGTTCAGTCTTGGGCATGTCACTTAACCTCTCTGAACCTCTCAGCTACAAGATGGGAGTTCATTTGTTCACCCACCTCTCCAAGCATGCCCGCACGCATGCATCTGTCCAATTCTGTATTTATGAAGTGTGCACTTTTCTGGGTTCTGGGCACACGAATAGGAACAAAGTATGGCTTCCCCACTGACAGAGTTGACCTCCTACCTGACGGTGTTACAGTCAACGTCAAAGTGTTAATGGATATGATGGTACTTGAGAAAGTATAAAGCTGCACATAACAGGAGTTATTTTTAAGTCACCTCCTCTAAGGTGGGAACCCCAAAGTCTGCCAAAAGGAGTCAATGGAGAAATAGGCATTAAGTTAGTGAACTGGCTACTGAGGCCACCAGCAAGAGACAGATCATAGTTGGGACATCAAATGGTGCCTGTGGACCCATCTGAGGAAAAGTATGTACTGAGAAACACCTAGAAACTCTCCCTCCTCAGGGCCCATGGCCCAGCTTAGTCTCTAATGGGAGCCACAAGCCATAGACTTCTATCCTTACAATCGTGAGATGCCTCTGTCAGCAGTAGAGAAATTTCAATATTTTATTGAAAGCATTTTGCAGTAAGAAATCCTCCCCGCCCTGCCGTTTTTGTGGGTTTTTTTTTTTTTTGCCAGTGCCAGCATAATTTAACTATGATTTAATAGCTTCTTTCATTTACTTGTTAAATTATGCCTCTCCATCACCTTCCCTTTGGGATTTCCCGCCTTTTGGTCCTACAACCTCCCATTATTTATTAATGCCCCATAATCCATGATCGAGGCAGGCAGAAAGCAGCCATTTCGCGATGATTTAGGAGACTCCTGGCAGTGCGACAACAAGAACAGCAGCATATGTTCTGAGAGTCTCCCCAGGACTCGCCTTTTTGGAACAGGGTGGATAGTTGTTGCCACCGTCTGCGTGGGTCCTCCCTTCCCCTCCCCAGCCCAGCCCCCCGGCCATTTTCCTGCCCTGAGCAAATTCAAAATACTTGGCTCACGACGGCTGGTGAGTCAGAGCTCACGCTCTCTCCAAGTGCCCACTGCTGGAATAAGCACGCTCCTCAACGCCGTGCTTCACCTGAAAAGACACGACGAGGTCATTCAGCTTTCCCTCCAAGGGAGGAGTCCTGTGTGGGATGAGGAAATTTCAGGCAGTTGGAATCTTGAGGGGCTCAGTTTTTGGAAGGAAGGTTGAAACAATACCGAGGGAGATGGTCCTCGCATGCCCCCTGCCATCTTCTGCTGTGAAAAAGCTTGGACTGCTTCTACTCATGGAAGGACTGTTGCAAGGAACGGAGTCGGGATGAGTAGTTCCCAAGAACGAGGAGGGGGAGGTGGAAATTGGGGTGTTTCAGGGCTTACTCAAGATCATAGGTTGGGGCATATCTGAACCTGATCACAGTTCTGCTTCCCTCGGGCATTTGTGAGCGGCACCTTCATTCACTTCCCAGGCTTGTTTTCTTTTTCTTTTTTTTTTTAAGATTTTATTTATTTATTTGATAGAGAGAGACAGCCAGCGAGAGAGGGAACACAAGCAGGGGGAGTGGGAGAGGAAGAAGCAGGCTCTTAGTGGAGGAGCCTGATGTGGGGCTCGAACCCAGAACACTGGGATCACGCCCTGAGCCGAAGGCAGTTGCTTAACCACTGCGCTACCCAGGCGCCCCCCGGGCTTGTTTTCTTATCCCTCATCTCTTCCTTTGGGCTTTGGACTAGCCTAGCACTCGTTCTGTGATTCAGCTGATGACATATGCAGGTTCTACAAACTAAAGAGATGGTCACACGAGGTGCCAGAGGCAGAAGGACACCTAGAGACATGCCATGCCCCATCCAACATCATACAGTTGGAAAATGGTAGAGCCAGAATTACAGCCAAGGGTTCTGTCTGACGGTGAACTTTCATTGAGGTAGGCTGGTGTTTACTCTTTGGGAGATAATACAGATTCAAGCTCTTAGCACAATGCCTGGCATTGAACGCATGTTTCCCTTCCTTTAGAACAGACCATCAGAACTGAAAACAGTGCTTAAGAGGAGGGGCGGTGTTGTACGTGGAGAGATCCTTGTTACCGACTGGGCGACCATGGATGATCCGCATCACCTCTCTGGGCTTCAGTCTTCTTATCTGTAAGATTAGAAGATTGGGTTAGATGGTCTTTGAGATCGTTTCTTGCTGTAACTTTGCTCTTGAGGCTGCCTTCGTTGAGACTGTCAGTGACTTGTGAGCCTCGAGTGAGACTCTAGTCTAGGGAATGAGTTGCCCAAAGTGAAATCAGCTCAAAGTACTTGGGCTTGATGATTGTTATACGCGTGATGGTCAATCAAAGCAGGAGGGTTTCTTTTACTTCTTGGCAGCCCGGCCTCTTCTGTCCAGTCCTAGATGTCACTTGGCATATACTGTGCTGTGTCTCCACTGGTTCCCTTTCCAGCTTTTGGAGAAGCACAATTAGACTAAATTCTAGCCTAGGCATGCTTGCCATTCCTACTTTATCCTTGAGTACCCTCACCTGGTTCGCCCCTCCAGATGGCAGCAACAGCCTTGGAGCCCAGGGAATTGCCCCCCGGGGACATGTTCTGACGTCCCCCTGGGGCCCAGGCAGCCATTCTCCATCTGGTAGTCTAGAATTAAAGCCCGAAGACAGGAGAGGAGAGCTGAGCTAAAAATAACAGTGGGAATAAGCAATCCTGGTCCCTCTGTGCCTCCCCCTCCCCCTTCCCCCATGATGTTACCTCCTGCTGCCTGCCCTGCCTTGCACAGGGTGGCAAATGAAGCCAGTCAGTCTAGTGACTGGAGCTTTGGATTTCTTCAGCTCACCCGCAGTTCTCTTCTTTGCAGCAAGCCCGACTTTGTGGTGACCTCTGCAATCCCTCCATTAGCATTTCTGCAGTGCCCCAGGTTTGCAATGACACGCTCCATTCCTCCAGAAGTTTTCATTCGCGTGGCGCCAAGGCTGGGAAACTTCAGAGGGCCAGGCTGTTCTGTAGCTAACGTCAACGTGGAATCTGCCTAAGCCTTGACTAATGTATTCTTTGCATTATTAAACACAGATTAAATATATATGGATATTTAAATGTAATGTGTTATTTTCCTAAATCTAGCTTTACTCAATGTTCCTTTGACTTACGCCTTTTCATTGCTCATAATTGTCTCAGGGATCATGAATTACAGGCAGAAAGGAGCTGGAGCTCCCTCAGCACCAAAGACTTTGCCATCCCATTACATTTGCCCCAGAGACGCAACCCAGAAAATTATCGCTGCGGTTCTTCACACGGGAAGGTTTTTTTTTGTTTTTTTTTTTTTTGTTTTTTTTTTGCCATCCTAGACAGAGCTTATTCCTCACTAGCGATTCAAAAGCTAAGGCAGCCAGAGCCTGGCAGACACGTGGGCTCGTTTCTGTGCTGCAAGAAAGCTTGCGTCCGGGGCAAGTCCCGAATCACAAATTCGGGCAGATCCGTGGTTTCGTGCTGGTGGCACCTTCATCCACTTTCCATCAGCTGTGGAGGCAGGCACGTGGCCTCTAAGGGAGCTCCGAGGGCCCCAGAGAACTCTAATTGTTTTTCTTCTTTAATAATCTAGTTTATTCAGTTCCTGCTCAATACCCCAGTGCTATGGCAGGGAAACCTAACCCGTCAATGAAAATGCGTCCGAAGCGGAGGCTATCTTGATCACCCCATGACTGCGAGATCCAGTTCCCCTTCTGGAAGGGCCTGGATGAGGGGATTGGTCTTGCTTATCGGCATGGTCTTTGTGGGTTTTAACATCCCCTGGTTTTCTCTGCTTTGGAGGGACCAGAAGGGGAAACATAGGTGCTGTTCTCCATCTCCATGTAGCTGTGTGGTCATTTTTCCTGCCACGCCTAAATCATTACTCCCCTCTGGGGCTCAGGGAAAGATTTTCCATCCGATGCCGATCTGTCATTTCATCAGGAGGTTCTGCCAATATGTCCTGTGTTTATCTGTATCAGTGCACCAGACAATAAGCCTTTGGTGGGCTGGAGTTACCTGATATCAACCAGCAAGAGCTGCTTTTGTTCATTTCCTCCCAGCTCCTCATGTTGGCACCTTAAAGTCAACTATTGTGGGAATATTTACACCGTGGAAATTGGCAAAAGCTAGATGTCAGGGCTTTTTTTTTTTTTTTTAAACCTCTGCAGAAATGGTTATTAAAACGTAAGCATACCACCATCACAAGCTCCCTGAGGGTGCTGGGCAGCACCCATGGCTCTCTTTATATATTACTAAACACGTATTGGAGTTTCTGGAAGGCTTTGTAAAGATGAGCAACAGAAGATACGACAAGCTACAGATCTTTCCCAGTTTGACTATAAATAGGTTATGATCTCCGTTAAGTAACCTGTCTTACCAACCTTGCCTCCTACCTGGAGTATTAGATTACTTGTTATAGTTTCTCACTGGTGAGACATGTTTGATCCCACCTCCTATGCCTCTCCGAGAGGATTCTCCCTCTCCTGGGTATGCTAAACAGACCTTCCTGAATTAGGAATTGTTTTTGATCTGCCTCTGGACCCAGGACAATTTTGGATAATCTCCCTCTTTCAATAGAGATTTCCCAGAGCAAAGTGACCTAGGCTTGTCTGGGAGGGATGAGAAGGAGCAGATGTTGGGATTACTGGTGAGGAAGAGGGATACTTGGCTGGCCTGACTCCAACAGACAGGTCACTTGTCAGCTGGACCCACGAAAACCCCAAAGAAGGAAAGGCAAAGGCGACGTTCCACGCTCACAAGGTACAAGGTTCCCTGAGTCGGTCAATCGGTTACCAGCACACAGATGCTCGGATTTCCTGTGACTCCTGACTTGGAAGTTCTTAGCAATAGTTTGACCTGGCTGTCCTCCCTACACGCCTAGTCTGGAGCCGGAAACCTAGCAGGCATTCAACAAGCATTTATTCAGCCAGTGAAGAAGTTCATGGGACATCTACAGTTCTCAAGGTTTAAAATGAATGCAGCTGTGGTTGGGGGCAGAGAGGGTGGCAAGGGAGTGCCTCCTTTTCCCCAACCCTGCTTCATTCTTTCTGCTTTAGTCAAAGTGCTAACCAGGCCCCTCCGAGGAGAGGAGGTCATCTGCAAGATGTGAGGGTGCAAGACGAGAGAAAGTTCCGGTAGGAGAGAAGCTGGGCCTTCGTGCGTTGCCGATTCTCTCTTCAAGGGGCCTTTTTCAACAAAAAGTGTCTGCAGCTCGGGTAAGCAGGGAGTTAAGGTTGGAGGAGAATGGAATTTTCCTCGTGGTCGTACAGACTTGTTTTAACCACAGGAATGAACACAAGATTCAACTTGTTCCCTCAGCTATTGTCTGGAACTCTTTTTCCCTCCAGCCGCCGGCAGCTGGAGGTTTTAATGTGACATTTTTCTAAGTATTATGATTGCTCTCTGGCCTTCTCTTTATAGCTTTTTTGCTTCCCTCCTCGCAGGCTCTTACCCCCCTGGCCTCCAAATGCTTTCCAATGAGCAAGTGCTCTCCGCTCTGCCTTACCAGCCAGGCCAGGACATCTGGGCTTGGTTTATTTACTTTTTGAAGACATGTGTCTCCTCTCCTTCCTGAACCTCCACCCTAGAGCTCCTCCTTGAAACCACAAACCACCACCTTCCCACTTCCCAAATCCCAGGGCACGATGAGGGGATGTGCGCAGGACACTAAGCTCAAATCATGCACTGTTTGAGCCGTCCTCACAAGGGTTCCTCAGCAGCCCCATCAACACAGGGAAAGGAGAGGAGCATTTGTTCCCAATTCCCTTGCCTGGTCCCCAGCGTTCAATACCTTCCGAGCCGTCCTTAGATCGTATTCTGTGGATCTTGCTTTATATTTTCTAGTCTGTGGGCACCTCCCTGTGAGGTGTCTACCCAACCCCACACAGCTTCATTCATTCACCTTTAATTGAAGGTGAGCTCAGAAAAGGGACCCCAGGGGCACCTGGGTGGCTCAGTCGTTAAGCATCTGCCTTCGGCTCAGGACGTGATCCCAGGGTCCTTGGATGGAGTCCCACATTGGGCTCCCTGCTCTGCTGGGAGCTTGCTTCTTCCTCTCCCACTCCCCCTGCTTGTGTTCCCTCTCTCACTGGCTGTCCCTCTCTCTCTCTGTCAAATAAATAAATAAAATCTTTAAAAAAAGAAAGAAAGAAAGAAAGAAAGAAAGAAAGAAAGAAAGAAAGAAAGAAAGAAAGAAAGAAAGAAAGAAAAGGGACCCCAACACTGATTGACATATTGGAGGTCTGGGAGAGGGAGTACTTTCCAGAACTTCTTCCTCTGTTGCCTTGATGATCTCACTGTATCTACTTCATCTTTCTGCCTGGTGTCTGGGTGCTTCCTGTGTCCGAGGATGACAAATGGGAAAAGAGAAGTCATCGTGCCTTGGAAACTGCAGCAAGCTGAGAGCTTGGGGCTTGCTTTCTCTTTGCCGGTATTGTAATGGAAAAGCATTCCNCAGATAATTATGTTTTTTTATTTTGTTTTAAAGCAGCATTAGAGAGATCCAGGCAGATTTCTTTCCAAAGCATCCCCCTTTGATGAGGTGCAAAAAGGTTAAACAAAAAGCCAAACTTTGGTTTCAAATATAAGATGCCTTTATTCTAATTACAATCATAATGATTCAATGTGTTTGGGATTTAATTATTTGGAATTAGAATTTAAAAAAAGACATCCTGTAATTACCATTGAACTTATCTTGAGGCATAAATCTAATAATTAAATACTTTTTGATTTCATTCAGTGAGTAATTAAAATTTTAAAAATACTGTGGGTTCTTTTCCACCTTGGCAAGGAAAGTTCTAAAATTATCAATGGATTCCAATGGAAAGATCTGGATATTATTGTGTCTAAAACACAATTTTTTTAAATGTTTTTTTTTATATTATGTTACTCACCATACAGTACATCCCTGGTTTCTGATGTAAAGTTCGATGGTTCATTAGTTGCGTATAACACCCAGTGCACCATGCAATACGTGCCCTCCTTACTACCCATCACCAGTCTATCCCATTCCCCCACCCCCCACCCCTCCGAAGCCCTCAGTTTGTTTCCCAGAGTCCATAGTCTCTCATGCTTCATTCCCCCTTCTGATTACCCCCCTTTCTTTATCCCTTTTTTCCCCTACCGATCTTCCTAGTTCTTATGTTCCATAGATGAGAGAAATCATATGATAATTGTCTTTCTCTGCTTGACTTATTTCACTTAGCATTATCTCCTCCAGTGCCGCCCATGTTGCAGCAAATGTTGAGAACTCGTTCTTTCTGATAGCTGAGTAATATTCCATTGTATATATGGACCACAGCTTCTTAATCCAGTCATCTGTTGAAGGGCATCTCGGTTCCTTCCATGATTTAGCTATTGTGGATAATGCTGCTATGAACATTGGGGTGCATATGGCCCTTCTCTTCACTACGTCTGTATCTTTGGGGTAAACACCCAGTAGTGCAATGGCTGGATCATAGGGTAGCTCAATTTTTAACTTTTTAAGGGAACTCCACACTGTTTTCCAGAGTGGCTTCACCAACCTGCATTCCCACCAACAATGTAGGAGGGATCCCCTTTCTCCACATCCTCTCCAGCAATTGCTGTTTCCTGCCTTGTTAATTTTTGCCATTCTAACTGGCGTAAGGTGGTATCTTAGTGTGGTTTTGATTTGAATTTCCCTGATGGCTAATGATTTTGAACATTTTTTCATGTGTCTGTTGGCCATTTGTATGTCACCATTGGAAAAGTGTCTGTTCGTATCTTCTGCCCATTTTATGATTTGTTTATTTGTTTCTCGCGTATTGAGTTTGAGAAGGTCTTTGTAGATCTTGGATACCAGTCCTTTATCTGTAGTGTCATTTGCAAATTTATTCTCCCATTCCGTGGGCTGCCTCTTAGTTTTTTTATTGTAAAACACAATTTTTAAGAAAATTATCATTTCAGTTATTTACAGCCGCCCCCCCTGGTGATCAGGGTATTTGAGCAGGTGAGAAATGACTGAGTTAGGAGGTGGATCTGAATGAAAAATATTTCCTTCGAGAAAGATAGTTCCCTGAGCACGAGCTCCATTTTTATTGTCAGCAAAGAGAGGGAAGCAGGTACTGTGCAATTTTTATGAGAACTGAGTTTTGTTCTCTGATCAGTTTTGGCAAGAAATAGCGGTCCATATGCTTTCCCCTCCTGGAAGTGGAGCACGGGAGTGAGGTTTGGCAGGAGCAAGTGATTGTAACATCCAAGGGAAGGTCTTGGTAGAGGGGTGATTCAGGGAATTTAGCCTCTTGCTTGGGCATAGGCCCCAAATATGGCCAAAGCCAATGCACTAGCTCTGGATGGGGAAGGTGAGGAGCTGGCTGTTGTGGGGGAGATGTCTGCTTACAAGGCCCAGTCTCTTGAAGCTGAATTGTAAGCAGCTGCCTGTCACTCAGCTCCCCTCCTCCCAAAAGAAATCGAGGCATAGGCATTGTTACGAGGAAAGGAATGGGGGCTCAGACCCATCTCGTGGATCAGCTGTATGGCTCATCTCCTCAGGTTGTCTTTCCCTAAGCGTCCAATCCCCTGGAACATTCCATCATCAACATACCACCACTGTGAAGTGATGCCTTCCTGGGATGGGGACTACCTCAAATCAAGAACACCCCAATGAGTGATGCAGGTGAACTTGGACTTGCAGAGGGAAATTTGGAATAGATTCAGGGAGAAGCTGGAGCTCAAGGGGAGTGTGTACCATTCCCAACAGCAATAATAACTGTCATAGTAATAGCACGCAGATGTGTTACCCATGCTTCACGTATATAACCTTTATATTGACGCTGCTAGGGAAATGTTATCTCCATTCTAAAGAAGAGGTAACTAAGACCTAAGCGGTAAAGTCATTAGTCCACATGTTGTCATCATGGAGGCCAGATTTGTCATTAATCATTGCAATATACAGCAGGCTTCTCAAATGGGGTGCTCCTGGAAGCTTCAAAAATTAAGATATTTGGCTTTTATTCCAAATATACTGGAGACGAGTTAATGACAGTACAACAAAGAAGTTAAAGTTTGATTTTTGGAGCCAGACAACCTAGGTTTGTTTATTACCGGTCAAGCTTTGGCAAATCATTAAGCCTTACCGAATCTTAATTCCTTCTCTGTGAAATGGGTATCATTGATGTGCCTGCATCATATGGTTATGTGAAAGAGATAATACATACAAAGTTTTTAATACAGTGATTGGCATCCTGCACATGCTCGGTAAAGTCAAGCTATTAATAATTGTTTTGCCTAAGAATTTGGCTAAAGCTTGAAAAATGATGGTCATTTAAATGAAGGGAACCTTAGAGAATATTGCTGATGAAAAGAGAATATCACATTCAGATATGAGATTGTTTTATCCTAATCTTGTTTCACATTTCTACTCCCTAAGTGTTGACATCACTTAAGCTTCTGTCCTGGGTCTTTTTTTTCTTCCTATGTTCTGTCTTTGGGCATCTCATCCATTCCCACGATTTTCATTATCTCATTTATATGGATGGACCCTCACGCTTTATCTTGGCTGCCAATTTTTTTCTTAATATCCATCCTCTTGCTTCTAATCCCTATGGGATGGTCCTTCTCCCTGGTATCTCCATCCGAACATGCCAGAAGTGGTTCTCTAAGGGTCTCTCTTTTCTTTAATGTCCCTACCATACTCCAACTCACCAAGAATAAGTTCTCTGTCATGTCTATTCCCTGTCTCCCATCCACTCTGGTCACAAGTTAGGTCAACTTTGTTGGCTCCAGAATTAAGGTTGCGCTCTTCAATATGGGTGATCGCATTGTCTTCTCAACTGGCCAATGAATTTCTTCTGAACTGTGGTGTACATGACCATCCAGTTGACCTTTCTAAAGATAATTCTATCAGTCCATGCTCAGAAAACCTTGATTTCTGAAGCTTTAAAACTAAAAACAACAACAACAACAATTTATTTGTTTGTTTGTTTGTTTATTTAAATGTAGACTCCACACCCAGTGTGGAACCTAACAGAGGACCCAAACCCAAGAGCCCAGATCAAGACCTGAGCCAAGATCAAGAGCCAGACACTTAACTGACTGAGCCACCCAGGTGCCCTTATTTTGTTTTATTTTAACTCCATTATTGTTAATAAATCTGTTTTTAAAAAGCAGCTCTGCTGGAGACTGCTATTTTCTCTTCTCTGGACATAGCCTGACTTCCCTCCTTTATCCTTGGCTCGCAGCTTTACCTGGTGGACTTTTACCCCTTCTTCAAGAGGCTTAATGCCCCCTCTTCCATTTACTTTTCCAGATCATGCCCAGATGACACAGCCTCTTTTTTCTCTGTACTGCTGAAGCATTCTGTGTCCCTTTCAGGATCGTGAGATTACCTTGTGCTGTGGTTTTCACCAATTAATATAAGCACCTAGAGGCCAGAGACCTGCATTTATTCATCGCTTGTGATCTCATTTAATCTGCAAAACAAAACCCTTGAGAATGTTAGTGCTTTTCATCCTCCAGATGAAGACGCCAAGGCTCAGAACCGTTAAGTCAATATTCCAAAGGTTCCAAATGCACGAAGCAATTAGGTGGGAGAATCATTGCAAACCCATGCTCATTTGGTTCCAAAGCCACCACACAATACTGCTGGGCTGGTGGGGGTTGGGGGAGGAAGTGGCAGGAGGGATAGAGGTTGGAAAGATAACTTAGAGGCAGATTTTGAATTGAGCCTTGATGATTATGATTTCAGCAGGTGGGTGTGGAGGAAAGCCTGCTAGGCAAGGGGAGCAGCATAAACAAAGGGGTGGAAACTGGCTCTCACCAACTGCCTGTTGAGCAAAGAGACTGGAAGGCAGGTGTGGTCCACTCTCTGACCTGAGTGAGGGACATTCTTAGCAGTGGAGCTTTGTCCTCAGTGGGTTCTCCATTCCCACAAACTTGCAGACTTGGGAGAAGAGAAGCTGATCAGTGGAAAGTTCTGGTACTCATCTTGATTTTCAAGAAAATGGAAGGACTTTCATCTAAATCTTCAAGTTTGCAGAATATGGTGAAACCTGTCTGGTAAGTAGGGTGCCCTCCATGTCAGCTTGGGTTTCCTCCTTCCATCTGGCACTAGCCCAAACTCAGGGGGAACACTTGCTCAATGAGTCCACAGCTACCCCTCCAGGTGAGGTAAGAACAAAAAAATGTCTTTCCCTGAGCGGTGGGCCGTAGTCCATGGGTCTTTTGCAGTAACTTCTCTAAGGTCTACCTTCTTAAGCCCTTCACTCCCTGATTCCCTTTGGCAATAGCCCGAAGCAGGGCAGCCAGAGTTAAGAACTCCACGGACTTGGACCCCATATCGCAAAATCTCTGCCCACACCTCAGTGATCCAACAAGCAGGGGAAGTAAACAAAGAAAATTAAATTAAACTGCTCCACCATGCAAAGCAGGAGCTGAGTCATATTTTCTCAACTGAATCAAAAGAGGTGCTAGGTCCTCTCTCTCTGAAGGCTCTTCACTTGGTTTAAAAATCACAATGAATTAAGACCTCAAGTATAACCCCAATTAGAGACACGGCTGCCAAGCCTTTGGATACAGCCACAGAACATGCCCATTATTTAAAGCCTGATGTCAACCCCGCAGGGAGCCACATCTTGTGTTTCAAGTGGCTGCCTTAACAGAATTCTTTTAGCAAAAGGCACTAACATATATTTTAGGCAAACAATCAAGATGGATTAATAACCCCACTAGAGAATATTTATATAATATTAGGGTGGGCAAGGCCCATGACACAATACCATGGTGCTAGGCACGAAACCAAAGGCAGACACTATAAGTAAAACGACTGATAGATTTAACCACACACACACACACACACAAGTCAAAAACTCTATGCATTAAAAACTCCATTAAAAAAAAAAAGCACTTAACTGAGAAAATTATCCGTGGCAAAATAGCATAGCGTTAGCGTATAGCTTTATCAACACCTATTGAGAAAAATATAAGCACATTAGTATAGAAAAAGGACATAAGGTGGCAAGTAACAAAAAAACTGTGTAGTAGAAAATACATGAAAAATATTTAATCTTACTGGTCATTGAAAGAATATGAATTAAAACAATTGTGGGCTTTCAATCAGCCTATCAGTTTGATAAGGGATTTGAAGTCCGATCCTGGCCAGGGTTCTGAGCATGCAGACTAGCAGTCTGCTCGGAGGGGCGTCTGTGAATTGGCACGAGATTCCCGCAGGCACTTTGGCCATATGTATTTCAAGCCTTAAAAGCAACCACAGCCATCGGCCCAGCTATTACATTTCCGGGAACTCACCCTCAGAAGATACCAGGCAAATATACCAATATGCATGAACAAGAATGTTATGACATCATTACTGGTATGTATAGGAAACTGGAAACAGGCTACATGTTCAAAAATTATAGCACAATGTCGTAATAGAACATTGTGCAGTCATTAAAATGCTGACATCTACAGTTATATCAGTCCACGTGGGAGGACGACTACTTTATATTGTGAAGTGAGAAAGCGTGTTAGGGAATACTCAGTCGAGTTTTGTTTTTCTTTAAGGAACAGAATGGAGGTATTTTTAAAAGTAGTTGCATTCTGTACTTTCTAATTTTGAACTGTTCTGTATTTTCTAATTTTTCTACAAGGAACATGGATTATTTGTGCTCAAAGACTGACAAGACACACGTGGTAGGCAAAATAAAGAGCCCGTTTTCAAAATGTCCATGTTCTGATTTCCAAAACTTGTGAATATGTGAGGTTACATGGCAAAGGGGACTCTGCAGGTACAGTTGAGTTAAGGATCATGAGATGGAAAGATCATTCTGGATTATCTGAGTGTACCCAATGTAATTACTATGGTCCTTGTAAGAGGGAGGCAGGATGGTCAGTATAAAGATTTGAAGATGCTAGGTAGCTCATTTTGAATATGGAGAAAGAGGGCATGAGCCAAGGGAATATAGGAGCTTCTAGAAGCTGCAAAAAGCAAGGAAATAAATTCTCCCTTAGAGCTTCTAGAAGGGATGCTGTCTTGCTGGCACTCAGACTTTAACCCAGTGGGACTTCTAACCTCCAGAACTGTAAGAAAATAAATTTTTGTTGTACGGAGCCACTAAGTTTATGATAATTTGTTATATAGCAGCAAAGGGAAACTCACATGATCCATAAAAGTGCTGCCTACAATCAAGCTCTGCTGGGGGAGGGAGTAGCAGGAGGGGGTGTGGGACAGCTTTTGCTTCAGGGACAATCCTCCTTAGGCCATAGTTAGTAAAGTGAAGTAAAGTACATAATTACAGATAGACTGAGATATCCTCCACGAGAAGAATCCTTTCTCCTTAAACTTGGCTTCAAGAATATTTTTACTTGTTTAACCCCTTACTTTCCCTTCAAACTCTGACAAGTCTAGGATCTGTGTTCGCTTTGCCCATCCCCGCATTCCTCACATTAGCACCACGTGGACCCAGGGGCGCGTCGGCCACAGTCACCAGCTCCCAGATGGACACGTAAATGGAGGAATTCCAAAAGCCGCTGTCTACCCTCGGAAGCACACCTTCCAACTGAGGCAGGACCTCGGAGCTGATTCTCTTCCCTCCTTTTTATGTACGTGGTGGAGAATTTGAAGCCAACTGTGGTCTTTCCTTCAGGTCTGTGTGGTTTTTCCTTCTAGATTTCCGAAGCCCAGACTGAGGTTTCAGCATCTGGACAAACACCCACCCACATTTCAAAGCACAAGAAGCAACCATGGCACTGGAAGGGTCGTTTAATATCCGGTGTGTGGATCCTACCTCTGTAGGATCCTGGTTTTAAGAATGCTGTTGGGGTGCCTGGGTGGCTCAGTCAGTCAAGCATCCGACTCTTGATTTCGGCTCAGGTCACCATCTCAGGGTTGTGAGAGCGAGCCCGGCATCGGGTTCAATGCTCAGCGCAGAGTCTGCTTGTCCTTCTCCTTCTGCCCCTCCCCCTGCTCGCTCTCTCTCTCATGAATAAATAAAATCTTAAAAAAAAAAAAAGAATGCTGTTGGATGACATCTATAAAGGAGAGTTCTAGGTTCTCAGAACAGGCTTGACCCCTGACAAAAGTAGGAGAAAGAGGTTCGCCCATGGTCTTCTCTGCTTCGTTGTCCCTCGAGTGTCAAATGCCAACTCTCAGGCTCAGCATCCCTGAGTCACATGGTTGAATTCTTAAAGGATAAGAAGAGGAAGAAGGGTTTTGCAGGTGTGCCTCTCCCTCACATTTAGGAAGGGACTGCTTCAGAAAGATACAGCTTCCTTGCTGAGCGGCTAAGTATTGAGGCAGAGTCTGCAAAAACACTTCCTGGGACTACTCTAAAGAAGACACGAGCTCTGAATGGAGTTAGGTTCCCTTCACGAAGGTTTTGCCAACTCCGAATCACATGACGCCATAATCCTGCCCTATAGGCCGGTTTGCACAGGCTTGTGGGAAAATGCAGCCGCATGTAGTTAATGGGAGAAGTAGGGTCTTGACCAGTGTGGTTGAAGATAAAATTTAAGAGCTTAAAGAATAGGTAAGAAAAGGGGGGGGGATTATTTCACAATAATCTCAATCCGTAGAAATCCTAAATCCACAAATGTGCAGAACCACCAAGCGCAGTCCATAAGGTGTCCAAATAGCTTCATTTCAGTTTTGCCAGAGAGCCAGCACGTAGATTAAATAAGGTCTATGGCCTCTTCCAGCCTGAATTTGTCACTTTTGTTCCTGGCCCAATCTGGCCTCATTTATACAAAGCTGGTTATTTCTGCCTCCTCTGCTCTCGCTCCTGTGCTCTCGACCTAGCAGTTGGCAGACCCTGCTCACCAGAGACACGGTCCAGGTAGGAGGTGCTGGGGACTGATACTCACACGTCGGGTCTCTGTTACAAGAAGCTTGACCATTCACTATCTCGTGTGAGTAAACGACACTGGCCACACCTCGGGAAGGATTCAGGGATTCAAGAGCATGACACTCCGTATTGGCTGCTTGCCTTTCAGCAGCTACACCTGCCGCTGGGGGAGGGCAGGGGCCTTATTTGGGAATTGTACCGGCCAACACACCGGATCAAGGGGTTTTTGTTTTTGTTATTTTAGCAGTGAAATCTTGGCACTAGAGTGTAGCAGATCCTGGCTGTGGTTTGCCTATGACTTTTCTAGATAAATTCAGCAGACCGAGGCTGATACTTGCCATGGAAATAACAGAAGGACGAATACTTGTAGTGCACAGGTTGTCAGAGGTAATTAGAGCTCAGATTCCTCGGATTTTCTCTTCCTCTGCGCTAGTCCTCTGTTTTCACGCCTACCCCATGGTAGCAGGTGCTGAGGGCACTGAGCCCGGAGGCCTTGGAGCTTTTCGGAGGTTTCTGACTTAGGATAATGTGTAAGAGTTCCACTTTCCCCTACAGCTCCCACGTTGGATCCATCATTCAAAACCCAAATTGCGAAATCAAAATAAATTAATTTCTGCAGAACATAACATTGACAACCAACTCAAAACCAAACTCCACTCTTGGTTACATGTCAATTCATTTTGTGTGGGATGTGGGCGCATTTTCATACCTTTAATGTGATGTGGAATGTGATCGCTCAAATAAGCTTACCTGGGGCCTCTGGAAGATTACAGCACCCTTCCCTGTAGCTTTGGGAAGGCTCCAGCCCCTTACAGAGCCAGGACGCTCACCAGGCCATCAGCAGTTTCTCCTGGGCCTGTGCTCCCAACACTGGGTGGCAGCACGGAACTTTCTAAGCTCCTTCCAGAGTCTGAATGCAAACCTGAGCAATTCCACCTTAAGAAGGGCCAGGCACAGAACCACGCAAAAAGTGTACTAATTCTTGGACGTGGCTAATCTCTATAATTCGCCCGATTGCAGATACAAGTGACAGCTGCAATAGGGGTGATGTGCTCTCATTCGCTGTGCCACCAGGATGCTATTTCGAATCTTCCTGAGATTAGAAAGAGGATTGCAATTGCCCCCAGGGCTCTGCCATGTAATTTTTATCAGTCTTGATCCGCGAGTCCCCTCCCCCAGCAGCGCGTGTGTTTCCGTGTGTGTACGCGCGCATGTGTCTGTGTGATGACCCGGTCCATGATGGGATGTAAGGGTCCCGAGGATCGCATGGTCCATTTTTCCTACCACTGGACTCTATTTCCAAATTTACCCCCAGTTCCAAGACTCTTTCCTTTGTTACTCCTTGGACTCAGGGAAGCAGGGTCAGCTTCGTGGACACCCGGCCTGTTCAGCTGAATAGGGTCCAGCGCTCAGCAGGTGCCTGGTTTTGGTTAATCCTCTGTTATTGCTGTGTTAAAATTCTTAATACTTTTTGAACAAGGGCTCCTGCACTTTCACTTTGCAGTGGGCCCCATACACAAAGGAGCCGGTCCTTCCCTGTGGAGAAGTGTGGCCGGAGGTAGATCGCTCTCAACTCCCATTTTCTCAGCCTCATTTTAGGGACTGTCTGGACTTAGAACTGAGAATGCAAAAGCATGGGCATTTGGTCAGACCTACTTGCATGCTGGTTGGAAGCCTGCCACTTAACTGCCCATGTGACCTGGAGGACATTTGTTGTTGTCCTTGGCAAGTTCTCCTCCTCTGTCGAAAGGGTCCCATTGTCCTCACGTCATCGGGTGTGGTCTTAAAGGCTTAGAATACATGCAGAGTGGCCTGGCACATTGCAGACATTTGATAAATATTGCTTGCCTCTTTTCCCCATCACTGCTGGAAGTCTGCATCGATTCCTTTCAATTCACCTTCCTTACCCAGAATAGCTAGCTCTAGTGAAAGCTTGGTTTCACTTTCAATGGAGCAAGTATAAGGCAAGTGTTCAGTCCACAGCCCAACTCCCTGTAAGCTGAAAGCAATTTCCCATTGCGTTCAGGTCTCCGTTCTGAGAAAGAGATGCATGGCCACACTGTGGTTATGATTTCTGCACCGCAGGAAAAGCTGGCTTTACAGAGCCACCTACGGTTTGGGGAGTCACTCAAGAGACCTGATGAAATGCCATCTTCCAGGAACTGCTCCTGTACTAATTGGCTTCATATGCTGTATGTCGATAGGGCCTTTTTCTCCAAGGATCTGTGGACACTTGGCAAACAACGCCTGCCTTGATACCTGTGCGATTAACACGTTTGTGTCCCCAGCTGGATGGGGCGTGGAAAGGCCCTGGGTCCTGGGCTTGCCTCTGCTCAGGACTTTTGTGTGGTCTGGAACAACTTTTCCGGACTTCAGTTACTTCGGGTCAATAATTTCTGTTTGACCTCAGGAATCCTATGAAGACGAAATAGTCCCACAGTGGAAACACATTTTAAAAAGTAGGAACAAGCTCACAACACCAAGAATGGCAGTATTACATTTAGACACTTATGTTCAAGTCCAAATCCAGTGCTATACCGAATAATAAGCTTTTGTAGGCATTGAAATTTCCTGCTGCTAAAACTGGGGTCAGATGTCCATGAGGCAGATGGGAAATCCCTTAGAACACTGAGAAAATTGACTCTATAATACTGTTCTACGTGCATGCAGTCCATTCGCACACAGCTAACAAAATTCTGTGCAGACACCAGAGGCTCAATTTCTCACTGGAACTTCCAGACCCTCCTTGATCACTCTGATGTCAGAGTGATTTTTCCCCCATCTGAATTTTATAACTTTCAATACCCATCAAAGTCATGTGGCCCTGAATCAGCCCAACTTGGTTTGCCATTTGTGACTTGTAACCTAGCCCTTCGTTCTCATGTTGATGCTGAACTCACATGGGGTGAAGTAGATATCTGTCACCCACTACCCAGCACAGTGCTTTGTAGGGCCCCGATAGTGACTGTCAGCAGAGAAGGACTTTGCAGGCTTTATGTAACCGCCAGGAGCCAGGTAAGAGAACCACCTTTGGGTAGCCCCTCTGTGTGGTCTGAGCTAAGTCTGCCATCAAAGAATGTATTTCCTCTCCCAGACTGATGTTAATGTAGCCTTTAATCTGCAAAGTTATTAGTAAATGCAGCCACTTCTGGTGATTTAGTCATATAAAGGATTCTTGGTGACTCGTATGGGAAAGTTTATCAAAATTATAAAAAAAAAAAACTCTTTCAAAAAAGCCAAAATGCGTTCTCCTATTAAAAATCAGAAAGCTCTTTGATAGGAGTATTGAGAGAATAAGGTTGTAGTTTTGAAATATCTGCAGCTTCTCACTGGTAAAACAAATGACAGCTCAGATCTTGGACTGCTTTGTCATTAGAATTCAATTTCTATTTCTGTATTTTACATCTGTGTAGTTCTTAGTTTTTCAGCTTATCCCTCCCCACCAGCTTGCACAGTCCTTTCTCAGACATCATACAAGGAATGAAACTGACATTGTAATTACTCATCGCTAAAGATTGATACTATCTCTCATTTAATGAAAGGAGAGAACTATTTACAATATTGATTAAGAGATGAACATGGTGTGTATCTGGTAGGTTTCAGGAAGAGAAGGGAATAGACCTCAAGCCATCTGTCCCTGACTAATCAATCTGGTCTAATAATTAAGGCCACAGTCCTGCAGTCTTTTTTTTTTTTTTTTCAAGTTGGCCTCTGGAAGGGAGCCTGGCATCTCATGGCATTAAATGGCTTCTGAGGCAAAAGGCCAATTTTCTTCTAGCCCCAAATCACGAATTCCCTTCAGCATTACAACCCTCCAACTCTTCATTCAAATTGCCTCTCTTCCTTGCAGAAGGAGGGTGACCTTGACCCGTTCCATAGCTCTCGACTCTGCTACAGAGCTGGAGCTGAATATGTCATTGAAACCTCTCACCGGGGAGGGGGAGGAATAAGCAATCTCTATTTTAGGTTGAGGCTTTCTGAAAGCTATAAAGCTAATGATCCCTAGAAGCAGCTTGACTTCACTCTGAAGCTTTGAATAATCTACTTCTGGTGGTAAAAAGAAGCTACAGTAAGTCATTTAGTCCATCCCTCTGTCTCTGGGCTGGATTATGTATTAAAAGTTCCAGAAAGGTGGAGTCATAATGATCCTTAGGCTTGATAGCACTTTAGTGTTTACCAAGCATTTTATATACATCATTTCATTTACCACTTTTCCCAAATACTTCAAATTAGTTATTACTGTCTCTGTTGTACAAAGCAGATGGAAGGTCAGAGAGGTTGGGACTAGCTGAAAGTCACGCTGCTTGTAAGTGCCAGTTCCTGGGCATGGACCTTGTCCAATGTCCTTTCTACACCATTACTGCATCAAGCTATCTGGCAGATTTTGGTTTTCCCCAGGCAAGGAAATTTCTACCACTTCCTTTTAGGTCCACCAGCCCTCATGGATGACTATTGCCGATTCCTCCTGTACCTAAGCCTGCCTCCTTTGTTCTCTTCTGATCTAATGCAAATGGGTTTCCATCTTTTAAAGAATAATCTTAGACTGACCTGCAGTTGATAAGAGCTATCCTCATGGTCCATCTTCTCTAGGTTGAATATGCCAAGCATCTTTGGCGTCTTCTTTCGCTGGCTTGGGAGTCAACCAGTTCTGCCATTGGACAAGTCATTCAACCAACATATCTTTTCTCACCTGTAATAAGGGGATAATGTCACATAGCTCACAGGGTTGTTGGGAGGAATAGCTCAGGAACTACACAGGAAGTGCACATATGAGATGCACAACAAATCAATATAGTTACATTATTTTTGTGCTCTTTCCTACCTTTCCTTTAGCTTTTGTCATTGTCCTTGGAGATCCCCGGAGAGACGTCTTACTCCCCCACTTAGGGGTATAGATTGGTAGCCTGGCACTTTTCTAAGAAAGGGACTCTACTTTCGATAAACCTCCCGTAACAAATCATGGAGATAATCCTAGAAATACTTAAGGAGCACACCAGAGGTTAGCAGTCCCTCTGCTGACTCAAGGCCTTTTATTCTTGTATTATCCATGTGCACCAATTATAGGCCCAAAACACAGCCAGGAGGCGCCACCTAACAGCATTTGATTTATTAGTTTTATTAAACATAGATGCCTTTAATGTGGAGTTGTTTGTAGCCTGGGCTGGATTTCTAGGTACTTTATCGCATCTCTTGGCCAATGTATGAATTATCTTCAAAGGACACGACTTTTGCTTTTTATCACACTTTCTCTCCAACTACCAAGGAAGAGGTCACTTGGGAGACACATCCTTTCATGGCAAGAAAGTAGCCTCGTAGATCAAACGTGTGTTTGTTCTGGAATGGCGAAGCAGCGAGGCCAGGCCTGGAGGAGGGGCTGACATTGCTCAGAAATCCTCATCAATCACTCACCAAATGGGACCCCCAGGGAAAGGCTTTGCTGGGAGATGAGTCTAGGGAATGGAGGGAGTGGAAGGAGGGAGTGCTATACGCTGGGTAGCACATCTGCTTTGGGCCCAGAGAGGGTTTCAAATTCTATATCTGCAATATACTAGTTTAGAGGCAAATCAGTGATTATCCTGAGCCTCAGAGACCTTATCTCTAAAATGGGATTAATACTAGCTTTCTCCTGGCATTCTTGTAAGCCCCTATGAGATTTCTGACCAAGGTGAATTTGCTTCCCCTTCCTTTTGCTAATTACAGCCTCACCTGAGGGTCTGAACCTTGTGAGTTGGTGTTGCTGAAGGAGAACTTGGTGGGAGGGCCTGGAACCTTTGTTTCATTGTGGTTTGATGTTCAACACTTACCTTCTTCCGGCTTTCTCTATCACACGGTAAGTTGCATCAAAGCAGTGCCCCTATTTTTATTCATTTCTGACTTTCCCCCAGCACCTAGCACACAGAACAGAGGGTCAGAAAATGTTATTAAGATAAAGTCAAATGGACTCTTTTTTGCACCTCTGTGATGGTTTGTTTAGTTTTTGTCTGGCCCAGCAGACTCTTGTGGAAGATTCCAAGTGTGTTGGCTGCTGATATTAGCTTTTGAGTTCCAGGCAATAGCCTGGTGTTTTGGAAAGAACACTAAGTGGTGAATTAAGGGACCAAGGGTCCTGGCCTCACCTGAGTGGGCTTGAATTTTGACTCTGTGTGACCTTGGAAATGTTATGTTGGAGAGGAAAAATTTTTCCTCTACTCTTCCTGCTTCTTTAGCTGGTCCAATAATCAAAGTAACATAAGGCAAATTAATATGAGAAAAACAATTTTAATTATGTACATATGGGGACCCCATAAGAATATAAAGCCCACAGACAATCAGGCAATTGAGGTTTATATGTCATTCTTAGCTAAAGAGACAGGGTTAGGGGTCTGAGACTTCAAAAGTGAGGAAGACAATTCACAGGAAGTTGGGAAGAACAAATGTTTGGTAAGCAAGTGTTCACCATGCCATGCAAAGACAATGGGACACACCGAGGAATTTGATATCCCCCAGCTTACCACACCTAGCCCATATGTTTTGTGGTTCCTTCTGGTGATAACACTCTTCCAGGAGCAGGTCCTCTATCTGAATCTTTTAGACAGTTAAGCAGGAGGTAAAATCTCTTCCTGAGTCTTTTGGGACTTGATTGACTTCAGCTCAAAATAATCAACATGCCAAGTGGCATATTTGGGGGAGACTTGTTCTGAACCCTGTCAGTGACTTAACCTCTCTGGATCATGATTTCCTTATCCAAGAAATGATGATAATAATATTTATCTTATAAGGTTATTGTGCAGATTAAATGAGTTACTATATTTAAAACCTTAGAACAGTGCCCAGCCCATAGTGAATGCTGTCTGTGTTGCTGCTGTTATTACTTCTACTCCTGCCACTATTTCTTTTTTTTTTTTTAAGATTTTATTTATTTATTTGACAGAGATAGAGACAGCCAGCGAGAGAGGGAACACAAGCAGGGGGAGTGGGAGAGGGAGAAGCAGGCTCCTAGCAGAGGAGCCTGATGTGGGGCTCGATCCTATAACGCCGGGATCACACCCTGAGCCGAAGGCAGACGCTCAACCGCTGTGCCACCCAGGCACCCCTCCTGCAACTATTTCTAATCAGCTATGTCAGCTGATGTGATGTTGAACAGGGTTCAACTCTTTTCCAGCTATAATATTCTGTGACTTTGATGAGTCTAGAGCGAGTAAAAAAGACCAAGAAATGGGGGAACAAAAAAAGCAAGACAAAACAGAGCTTATGTGCCAGTGGCCTGCAGCTGTGGTACCGGGCTCAGCATGTATGTGAGTTCCTGATGGTGCTATCACCTAGACCTCTGATGATAACACTTGTCAGGTATTTGTCCTGGGTTGATTGCTGAAGTTAATAGACCGAGTCCTGTGACACACTTAGCAGATAAGCTCTTCTGACTTACAGAAATGGAAACTCATAAATACTGAAATAAATTCCAACTCCTTGAAACTGGCAATAAACCTCAAAGATGAGAGTCGAGGTGGGAGCTTCTGTCCCAGGAATGTTCTAGAGAGTTGCAGATTGTGAGGCTGAGGCTTAAACATGGGGCCAGAATTGTTCAGGTTTTGTTATTCCAAGCAGTTTTCTACCTTGAGGGGGGAATGGACCAGCAATAGAAGAGAGGCTTAGCTGTCATTTTTTGGCCTTTAGCTCATTCTGTCATCAAATACTTAATACTTTGGTAAATATGATATGCAGGATGGGGTGATGGAAGCAGATGGGCTTGACAAAGCTTCTTGCTTTAAGCAACAACTGTCTTCAGGATGGATGGACCCTCAGAGGAATAGCAGAACTAGATACCTACCATGGAGTTGTGGAATGCAGCCCCAGGAGAAACACCTACCAAGGAGAGAAGCATTTATAACTTTTGTGGGGTGGGGTAAGGAGAGAGTAATTTATTGCTGACAAAAGAATATTTTTCTTCCATCAAAAAGAGAATTTATTGTCTGTGTAATGTATGGAGTATCCAGACTGGAAAAGCAACATTTTGTGAGAGATGATTTGCCTGCTAACATCCACTCCAGACACCAGAATTATTTAAAAAATCAAAATAAACATTTTTCTTTAAAATGAATACAGGCTATTGTAGAAAATTTATGCATGGAAAAATTAAGATCTTTCATAATCTGACCACCAAAGATAGTCAATTAGCATTTTGTTGTAATTCTATGTATTTTCTGTAATCTTTAAACATGGTTCAAAATGGCACATAACATAAACATTTTCATTCTAACCCTAAATCTAACAATTAGGCATAAGCATTTTCATGTTATTAGAAAGGTTCATAAAATTATTGCGATGAGGTTATAACATTCTGTTTGTTTCTATACTGGAATTTACGAAACCATCGTAATGCTGGCAAACACTTCATGTCACTTGTGATGTGCCAGATACCGTTCCAAGAGTTTTACACTAACTCATTTAATTCCCAAAACAACACTATAAGGCTTACATGGAAGATCGCTTATTTTATAGATGAAGAAATTGAGAGGTTAAGTTGCTGGCCACAGGTCACTCAGCTGTTGAGCAATGGGGCCAAGACTGGAACGAGGCAGTCGGTGTTCTCTCTTACAGCTCCTCTAAACTATTCAGCCACTTTACTACTGTCAACCCTCAGATTATAGCACTCCTCCTCCTCCTCCCCCTCCTCCCCCTCCTCCTCCTTCCCCTCCTCCTCCTCTTCTTCTTCTTCCTCTTCTTCCTCTTTTTTTCTCTTCTGTTTCTTCTTTAAATAAAATTGCTGTAAAGCAAGTGTCCTCTTTGCCTTACAAGTGAGAGCTTGGGCTGCTGAACCCAGGCAGGCTCCTGGCGCTCAGGCTGGATGCAGGGATGGAGGGGCTGCCCAGCCCAGTGGGCTGCTAGGTTTGTGAGAGACAGAATTTTGCAGACAAATCCCAACATGAGAGCCAGACTGTGGTGGAGTCAAAATTAGAACACTGTTTTCTGACTCTTTCCTGCTCTCTTTTTCTTTCTACTACTTTATGTAAAAAGACACACAAAGTCTTTTCTTCGTAAGGAGAGACAATGAAATCTCTTTAGAAAATGGGTGTCTGGAATGAATCTTTTGTGGGCAGAAACTATGGGATATTCATTATGGCAAATTATTTTCTTCTTATTTCCATATTTATGTCTTGGCTTAGCAAGTAGCAGGCTCTTTTGAGCCTTGTAAGTACTGGGAGGGGTTTTGCACCCTTCTCTTTGCCTTGGCAGCTGACAGTTGGATGCCGGCAGATTGGGGACATAGGGTAACGGGCAGGAGACAGGCATGGCTCCACTCCTGTCAAGCCTTCTCCCTGCCCTTCCTCCTGACCTTGATCTCCTGCAAGAAGATCTAGATGTCCATCTGTCCCTTGGGGCCTTGAACACTGTGGGTTCAGTAAGGTGTGTGTCAGACCAGGCTCTTCTTGGAGGCCACTCTTCAGACCCCAGCTCCCTCATCTGAGCCCTGGGGACTAAGTGTGACGGAAGATAGGATGAAGACTGATCTTGACAACCACAAATCTGAGGTCCTGCAGTCCAGGTTCGTCAACGGATAAATTTATATTTGGATTTCCCTGAGCCTGTAGTGCCTAGCTCTCGAGTGGTTTAGAATGCACAGGAAGATGTGTGTGATTAAAAGTCCTTTTAGGGGCGCCTGGGTGGCTCAGTCGGTTAAGTGTCTGCCTTTGGTTCAGGTCATGATCTCAGGGTCCTAGGGTCGAGCCCAGCATCAGGCTTCCAGCTCAGCCATGAGTCTGCTTGTCCCTTTCCCTCTGTCCCTCCCTCTGCTCATGCTCTGTCTCTGTCTTAGATAAATAAATAAAAACATCTTAAAAAAAGAAAACAACAAAAAACCTCAACCTTGATCTTCGTGTATTGGAGACAAAAAGTATTAATGTGAGAGTCACAGTAGTCCCCCCGCTCCAGCCCCAAACACTAAGGGCACACCATCTGGCACGCTCAGCTTCTCTCTGTCTCCCATTCTCTATGAAGAATTCCATCTAGCTGGGGAGGCAGATTACTGAATCTTCCTGAGGTTCAGTACTTGGACCTAGTGATGCAGAATTCCAACAAGGGGCCATGAGAGGAGGAAGAGAGAAGCAAGGATGGGTGCTTTGCATATCAAATGAGCAGAGATTCACTCATGGTAAGGATGAAAGAACAGAGATGGATGGATAGGAGGGGGAGAAGGAAAGCCAAGAACTCACCAATGGCCTCGGGACTCTTCCAGGAAAGGATTCAGATACGCAGGGGTATGTGAGTGGACATTGAGAATCGGAGGAATGGGGAAAGATAAGCATAAGAAGTTTTTAGTGGGAACTATGAATTGAGTTCCTTTGACATTTTTGTTGAGAGACACTGGTAAGTATTACAATTCTCTAAAAACCTGGAGAGATTGGGTTTCTTTGAATGTGATTCTCTTTGTAGAGTGGGCTGTGACTTGGCCTTAGTTGTACTTGGGTTACATATGTTTCCCCAAATATTTAATCTGACTTCACAGATGTTATCAAATGGACATGGGGAAAAAAAAATGCCTCCAAGTATCCTAAGCCCTGGGACATGGAGATGTGGGTGTCTGTCTGTGTAGCTGTTCAGGGGTTCGGGGAGGTCCCAAATTGAGCCCCTGCTGTTTTACACTAAAGCTGGGTGCCTGGGGAGACCTCCTCACTGCCCCCTGGTGTCTACTTGTTTGAGATCCCTAGGCCATGTGGAGAAAGAGCATGTCCTAGGGAAGAAAAGATTGAGGCAAATGAGCTTGGCCAAAGACACGCAGCAAAGAGGAAGGAAGGGGAAGTTTGGACATCTATCCTTCAGGACCCACACCCGACAATAAGCCCAAACTGGGGTTTGCTATAAAACAAGGGTAAAGCAGAAACACTGGCTTCACTGGATGTCACCAACATCAGGCGACACTAGGGAATTCTTTTTTTTTTTTTTTTTTTTTATTTATTTACCTGAGAGTGACACAGCGAGAGAGGGAACACAGGGAGGGGGAGCTGGAGAGGGAGAAGCAGGCTCCCCGCAGAGCAGGGACACCGGGGAATTCTTGAGCACGCAGCCAGCTTTGGCCACAGAGGTGATGGGAGATCTGAGGCCTCTTCCCAGACCCCTTGGTCTCCGGCGTCTGTGGCCTCAGCAGCAGCTCTCACTGGAAGGGTTGAGAGAGTCGGAGAAATGTTTGTGATCCCATGGGGAAAGCTGCACACAGACGCTCTTCTGTGAGTGCCCCGGGACAGGCGAATGGAGGCTGGGACACACAGCTTACTTTTATTTTTATTCTCCCTCCCCACACCGGTCAGAGAAACCCGACATTATCTCAGTGGGTAGAAGGAGGGAGAAACTTGCAAATAGGTGTCAGCTGCACCGGGGAAAGTTTGGAAGAAGTTTGGCAGGAACCCCAGCCGGCAGTTACATCTGCGTTCCTGACATCAGGTCTGTAATATTTGGATTCTAGGCCAAGGCAGATGGACCATTTGCCACGTGTCTGCTTTTCCTGGCTCCTGTTTTCCAACAGCCCTTGCTAACTTGGATCGGGCTATTAACAGATCTGACTCCCATGCACCCGGCACTTTGCGCACATATGCGTCCTCACACACGCGGTTTTCTGGTTATCGGTGTAAGGACATGAAAAAGGAGAGGAACGAGGTCCTTCCTCTCGCCTGGTGTGGTGTCCTTCTGCCCGCCTAAGTCGGGCTTGGCCCTGCCTTGGAGTTGCTGGCGCAGATCTTCGAAGGGCTGTCAGTGCTACGCGGGCACTTAGCAGGGCATCCTCGGCAGTCTGGAAGCCAGACATAAATCAAAGATCCAGACCCTGAGCAGCAGGAGCGGGATGCCACAGTGGGAGTTGGGGGGAGGAGAGGATGGTCACCGAAAGGCCTTGAGTTCATCTCCAAAACCACAAGACAACAAATCCAAATACAGATGGTGCCTACTGGCCGTTGGGGGACCTCACAAGTGCAAAGTGAGTTTCGTTCCAGAGGCAGTGGCATGCTTTAGAGGAGAAACAGACACACACGTAGTCGGTAGATCTCCACAGGAGCTTCCTGAACAGCTAACCCTGACCTCAGGCTCCACGGCTCTCTGGTTACTTCATGGTGGCATTAGGTCCTGGGTTGTCCCCGCCAAACCTGGCTTCAAAAGGCCATCATCCTCTTGTCGGATGTGCACGAGGAGTATTTACCCCCCTGGGACTGGGTAATTATGGAGACGGTACTTCTACGGTCCTAGGCAAGTACCCAGTTCTCTATGCTGTCCTTGCCGTGCGGAGGAACAGTTCAGGGTTGAATAGACGGGTAAACCAGTGCTAGCTGGTCTCGTGGGTTCTTCACATCATCACTGGCAATGACTGCCTTTGGGCACCTGGATTCGAGGGGGAAAGCTCAGCTCTCTCCAGGGTCTGTGAAAGGCAGTTGCAGGAAATCGGGTTCTTCGTCCTGCGGGCTTGGGATTCCATTTCTACCCTGGAGGCTCAGATCAGAAGCGAGGCATTACACTTCATCCTCAACTCTCTGCTCCACAGAGGAGTTACGAGATGGATATGCTTTTAAGCCAGGAAAACAGGAATGCCAGATAAAGGATTATAAGAACTTTTTAGCTTAGATGGCCTGAAATGTCTAGTGAAGAGTTTTGATTCTAAAATACAGGCAATTACATCAGAAACCAGGGATGTACTGTATGGTGAATAACATAATATAATTAAAAAAACATTAAAAAAAACTAGCTCCCAAAATTCCTAAATAAATCAAATCAATAAGAAAAAATAAAATAAAATAAAATGAAATACAGGCAAGTTCATACCATGGGTAGGTTTGGGGGGGGGGAAGTGTGGCCTCTTGGGCTTCTTAAAAAAAGAAAAAAAAAGAGTCTCCGAATTTCACCAGCAGACTTTATATCAACATTTGGAGTTGTGAGAAAGAAGCAGACAAACACCAACCGAACGTTCCTAGAAAAGCAGAGGGGCTGAAAATGGAACTGCAAAGTGTTTTGGCAGTTTGGGATTGTGGAATATTATTAGCACCCTCCCACCCCAAACACCACCAGACCACCGACTGCCTCTGTTCGGCGGGTAGCTGTTTGCCTCTGAGACAAGTGATTTTGAAGCCTGTTATGAGACAACATTTCTCTTGAAGTGCTTCTTTTCCTTATTGCTGTTATTTTTGTGTGTGAGGTATAAATCAGATGGAGTTTAGTCCATCAGGAGAGTGATTTCGGTTTTAAATATTTCCAGACAGCCGCCCCCAGATCAACGCTCCCAAGAAAGGGGCGAGGCTATAAAAGACAAGCCTCATTTCCCGGCTTTAATACCAGGACCCTAAGAAGTGCAGGAGTCAGGAAATCCAAGAGGCTGCTTTCTTAAGTCATATATCCACCCCCCGCTTTGCTGCTCAGATCAGCAGGTTATTGATCCCCCCCTTCCCCACGAGACGCAAACCGGGAATCTACGGAAACTGTATTTACTTTAACACCACACTTAATGCAATTTTGAGTCACTGAGCCTGATGGGCTTATTGTCTCCTTTATTCCAAGAAGCCCAGAGTCAGGCCAATCTAAGGCTGGTGGAAGTGATCAATGCTGCTCCATTAGCTGGATAGATCGCACAAAGACAGCCTGATATTAAGTACGCTAGAGCAGGAGGGAAACTCCGAGAAGGTCTGCGCAGGAAGATTTCTGGTTGTATTGGGAAGAGACTCTGGATTCCGAGAATTGGGTACCCTGGTGTCAGGAGCAAAGCCCAGGACGTGAGTCCTCTATCGCTAAACACACTGGTCTTCCTCCCCGGCTGCCATGGGACCGTGTTGATTCAATTAGGCCATCTAGTGGTGGGACTGGGGCATCGCCGCTAGCGTTCCTGCCTCGTGGGGCCGGAGGGGCTTGAAACAACTTTCTTGAGTTAACCGTTTCATTTCCTCTCTTGCTCCCACCCTATTTTCTGTCTTCTTCATTTATCCTTTAGGAAACTGAGACCACCGTCTTCACCTGTCCCCAGCTCCTTTGCTCTCACGCGCTGCCTTTTTGGGCCAGTATAGATTTCTCTTTTCCATTTGGAAGTCACACATTATTGCTATCTACACATTGTCACCAAAACCAATTTGTGCAAACTAACAGGCTTATCAGCGCTGCTGAAATGAGATTAAAACTGCTTCCAATGAAACAGATTAAAAACCAGATGAATGAAGCCCTCTAATAAGACATTAAAATAATGACAAGAATGATTAACTAGCATGATAGAGTGAGCAGTTAGGAAGAGTCGGGTGCCCAGGATCTGTAAGCGAATAAAAAAGAATCTACCTTTAATTCCCTTTAGCCGGTGAGGTATAATCACATCAACATTATGATTTTTTTTTTGGTTATTATTTATCTGTGAGAGCAATATCACACCTTTCCTCCAAAGTGCTCAAAGCTTATTAGAGAAAGAGACAGAGAGAGAGAGAGACAGAGAGAGACAGACAGACAGACTGCTTTGGGGAGGAGAGCTCTCCTCACTTCAGCTCTTTAAAGAATAAAAAGGAATGCTTAATACCCTGCTTGCATTTACACACTGAGAATGCAGATGTTCTCATTTTTGTTTCATCTCTGAGAGTGGCCTATTCATAGACTGTTCTACATTATAAAATCAGTTCATCAATTATTGCATTATCGAGTCCCATCCAGACAATCCAAAAATGACGTTTGTACTGGGTATATCACAATGGGCTGGCTGTGACTGACACCTTGGAGTTTCAGGTAGCGTGGAGCCCTTGTGGCCAGGCTTCGGCTCGGGCTCTCCTCCTGCCTTGCTGGGTTTGCGCTTGTGAGGGAAGGCACGGGGAGCAGAAGGCAGTCATTTCTTGTCCGTTGAGAATTTTTGAACCCTACTAGGTGACAGGCCCAGTGCCATGCTCCCGGGAGACGGGATTGAGAACTTGGCTCTGTAGTATAGTGGGGGGGGCAAGGAGGAGGGAAGGCAAGTAAACGAAGGTGATACCAAGTAAACAAGCCCAGGTGAGAGGTGACTCTGATTACTACAGGGCACCATGGATGCCCAGAGGGGGACTAACTCTCTGGGGAAGCTAGGGAAGGCTTACCAAAGGAGGTGCCCTTTGGGGAAGGGATGAAAGGAAGACTGGGGCTTCGCTACAGACAGAAAGAGAATAGGGCAGAGATGAAGTGTATGGACCGACAGCCATGAAAGATCCTGCTATGCCCTGGGAATAAATGCTTGGTGGCCATGCAGTCTGGGAGAGGGCAGCAGAGGAGTCTGGGGACAGCCCAGAAGGAGCTTCTATTCCACACTGGGTTGCACATTTTATCCTCAAAGCCGAAGCGGTCCATTATTACTTTGTAAGAGTGGCTAGAGGATCCAACCTCGGCTTTGCGGCTCTGACTTTGGTGAGCTGTGGAGGATGGCTTAAGAGCAGAAGAGAAATGAGTCAGGGAAATTCTGCTAGAGCCACAATACAGTGAGAAAACACAGACAGGACCGAGCCAGGAATGCACCTGCATCTGAACGGAGCTAATAACCGGCCCTGTGATCTGGGGTAAAATCATCTGTTGAATCACAATTTTCTCATCTGTAAATTGAAGATAGCAAGATCTGAAATAATATAACGTGAGGCCCTGGTGTGCAGGATACGATAAGCACATAACACACACCTTAGTGATAAGAGCGCCGGGGGGTGTGCAAGGAGATGGGGTGGGGGGTGGGGGGTGTGGGTCTCTGTGGGTGCGTGCTACTGTTAGAAAAATTGATAAAATAATACTAAATTATCACGTTATGGCGAGAACGGAAGGGAATCTGGAATTTAAAAATACATGTTCAGACAGATATATGATTTCTGTCACTGATGTAGGTTGCCGAATGAAATTGCACAGATTAGACATTTTTGCAATCTTTTAGAGAGCTAGCAGAGGACAGGTAACACCCACCTCACCCACTTCAGAGGCAGGAGTGGGGACTCAAAACTGATAGTGAAATTGCTCGACTGCCCGAATGTCAGCTTCATGAGGACAAGAACGTGTTCCCCGACACATCCCGAATGCCTCAAGCTCAAAAAATAAATATCTATTTAATAAATGGATGAATTGGTTATGAATGATTGCAAAAACCCTGGAGACATTAACTTGATTACTAGCCAATAGGGTCAAAATAGTCAGGTTCAATCTTCCTCTCCATTCCCCTCACCAGCTAAAAGTTTACTCATGAATTCAACATTTAACCAAAATTCTGGGAGTCCCTATAAATATCCTTGGCCTCAATAGGCCACATGTATAGAATCAGGTACGTGGTATCTAGTGGTGAATAATCCAGACATGGCCTCACCCTGAGCTCACATTATAGGCCGGTGAAGGTGGGCAGGTGAATTCCTGAAGGCTGTCCAGTGTATAGGCTCTTCCCCCCCTTTTCCACTGCACCCCACCATCGTTCCAGTTGACAGTTGAATGATGGCTGTGAGAGACACTAGGTAGAAACAATGTCATAAAATAAGGAGGTTGTGTCCTGGGATCACATGCATTTGCTTTTGCCTCCTGACTCTGCCACTTACTAGACATGAGAGTTTGGGTTAGCGACTCAGTCCCGCTAAGCTGAAATTTTCTCATTTTTAAAATGAGTACTTTCAATAGGAATTAGTAAAATTAGGTCTGAAAATCATCTGGTGCGGTTGGCTCTTCGTATTATTTTCTCCTTACTGAGAGATTGCCTTGTAGACAACATTGATCGCTATGGAGAGACCATTGTTTTCCAAAGGACATAAAGCTTTGCTATCCACAGTTGGTCCTTGCCCTGTCTACACATGTGTCAGAAAAGACAAGGAACTCAACTTTATTCAGAAAGTGGAAGAAACAACTTTTAGACCCTCCACTAGCTCTGGAAAATGCTTGTCTTTTCTGGTGGTTTATTAACATGCAATCAAGTCCAGATTCAGAGACCCACATGTTTGCAGAGAGGGCAGTCTTGTTAAAAATGGACAGACAGAATATGCCAGAACGGAGAGAAAAATGTAAAAACAGTCTGTTTAAAAATGCAATCTCACTGTTAAAGATCCCAAATAAAAGAAGTTGAAAATGTGAAGTCCATCATTTTTACATTCACTGCTAAATTTTACAAACGTGTTTAAAAAGCGATTATTTCTGAATTTAAGAGAAGTTTTAAACCTATCTTTTGGGTATCATTTTAAGGGTCCCAATCAAGATGCTCTCCTCACTTGAGCCAATCCCACACTTTCCATCTTACTTGTTTCCTTGCCCATCTACAGAAAGAGAAGGATTTTCATAGAAGTTTATCATGCTGATGGATACCAATTTTTCTAACCATATTTGATTCAAAGACCATATTTACAGATATCTAGAAACATGTCTGTGGTTTACAAATGACTCTATTTATAGGTGAAGGGGATTTCGAGTGCACTTACCTTGATGAGCACTGAATGATATAAGGAACTGTTGGCATCTGTATATTGTACACCTGAAACTCATATAACACTGTGGCCTCACTGTACTGGAGTTAAAATTAAAAAACAATAAACATAAAAATATTTGTTTTCGCAAAAATCTGCATGCTTACAGAATGTACATTTTAAGAAGCGGGCACTTACTCTCAGAGTGAAGACCTAGGGTCTCCATAAAATTACATTTGCTACTGAGATCTCTTGATGACAAAGTACTCTCCCTCTAGTTTCTAAGATCTATCATTTGGAAAGGATTGAGGATTATTTTTCTGGCACACTGGGTAGATACAAGAACCAGAGGTGCGGATAAGACGGGTGTGAGTTGCGTTTTCTTTTTAGTTTCTTTCCAGCTCGAAATGTATATGCTTCTGTGCATTCAAGTTCTGAAATTTAGGACGGTCCTGCAACTAGTGTCTCTTATTTTCCTGGAGGTCCCTATATCAAGACTGTTTCAGGATGATACAGCCCCTGGGCGCAGGGGTCCTGGCATGAAGGTTTTCTCTGCTATATTAAGAAAGACATCGGCTACTGCTTTGTCTCTGGAAAGCAAGACTTGTCCCAGAGGTAAGTATAGAATCAGAAGGGTGAAAATACGAAAGCACTTAGAATTATGTAACTTTCAGAAATATGTGTTTATTAGATTGTAAACATGTTTATTATATGGATAAACATATGAATTAACCCTACTCAAAACTAGAGCATTTCTTTTTTTTTTTTAAGATTTTATTTATTTATTTGACAGAGATAGAGACAGCCAGCGAGAGAGGGAACACAAGCAGGGGGAGTGGGAGAGGAAGAAGCAGGCTCATAGCGGAGGAGCCTGATGTGGGGCTCGATCCCACAACGCCGGGATCACGCCCTGAGCCGAAGGCAGACACTCAACCGCTGTGCCACCCAGACGCCCCAAAACTAGAGCATTTCTAAAAAGTCAGAGTAACATATATAAGGGGCACCTGGGTGGCTCAGTCAGTTAAATGTCTGCCTTCTGCTCAGGTCATGATCTCGGGGTCCTGGGATCGAGTCCTGCGTTGGGCTCCCGGCTCAGCAGGGAGCCTGCTTCTCCCTCTTTCCTCCTTCCTGCCGGTTCTCTCTATGTCTCTATCTCTCTTTCAAATGAATAAATAAAATATTTTTTTAAAGAGTAACATATATTATATATGTTCAAGTAAAATGTCATTTCTTCATATTGATTATATAAGCATTACAAAAAACATAAGTAAACAGTATGTCTTTACATATTTTAGTTTTTGGTTATGTCAGTCTCTAATACTATGACATGGATATTTTTCTGAAGAATAAAATTTTGAATATGACTTACTAATCAGTTTTTTTTTCCATAGGATTGATTGCAGTCTCCTTAAAAGCTACCTTTTACGGTCGATAAATTTAGAATTGTCGATAGCTTCAATTGGCTCCTCTGTAGACAGTACTATTTTTAGTTGAGAAAACACCTCAGGTATTCAGGTATCTGGTAAGCTCTGAGTAAATTCTGCTAGATGGAAGGTTTTTTTTTTTTTTTAAGTTTGATAAATGCTGCCAAGTCATCCTTATAGGCAGCTTTCTAGGTTTCTGCTCTGTCCAGCAGGGCACGAGAGCATTGCCGACACAGTACATGAGGAAACTTTTTGATCTTTGCTAATCTGTTAGGTTAAAAAAAAAAAAAAGCTATCTTAATGTACTTTTACTTTGCATTTCTTCTATTATGAATAACTGTAAGCATCATTTCATATATTTAAAATTAACATATAGCTTCCTTTCTGTGATCATTTTGTTTATATCTTCTACATCTTTTTTTTTTTTTAAAGATTTAATTTATTTATTTGACAGAGAGAGACAGCCAGCAAGAGAGGGAACACAAGCAGGGGGAGTGGGAGAGGAAGAAGCAGGCTCACAGCGGAAGAGCCCGATGTGGGGCTCGATCCCATAACACCGGGATCACGCCCTGAGCTGAAGGCAGACGCTTAACCGCTGGGCCACCCAGGCACCCCATATATCTTCTACATCTTTTTAAATCAGATTGCTAGAAGACGCCTGGGCTCGGTGGTTTGGGCGTCTGCCTTCTGCTCAGGTCATGATCCCAGAGTCCTGGGACTCGAGCCCTGTGTTGCCTCCCTGTTCAGCCGGGAGTCTGCTTCTCCCTCTACCCCTCCCCCCTGCTTATGATCTCTCTGTCTCTCAAATAAATAAATAAAATCTTTAAAAAAAAATCAGGTTGCTAGGCTTTTTCTTGAAATGGAAGATATTCTTTTTTTTTTTTTTAAAGATTTGTTTATTTATTTATTTGAGATAGGGAGAGAGAGAGAGAGAACACAGAGTGGGAGAGGGAGTGGGAGAAGCAGCCTTCCTGCCGAACAGGAAGTCTGATGCAGGGCTCATCCCAGGACCCTGGAGCAGAAGGCAGATGCTTAACCAGCTGAGCCAACCAGGTGCCCTAGAATGGCAGATATCCTTAATTTCATTTTTAATATGCAAATGTATAAATACTTTATGTCAAATATTTTCATGTGTACTACCTTTTTGCCTCCATTTCTTCAAAAAAATTTTTACAAAACCCATCAATAAATGATCTGCGACCTTTGAGGGCTAGCTCCCTATAGTTCCATTCTAGCACAGAATGTAAATGTATTTAAAATAATAATAATAAAAACAAAACACAAGTGAGCTCAACTAGATTTTCTCCAGAGGTAAAGATGTTCCAAAGTATGATTATAGAATTTAAGAATGAAATGTCTTATGCTTTTCATGTTCTATCATTTATCTATTTTTTCCTTCACTTTTACGGGATTGCATTATATCATCTTTCTGGTCTCAAGATTTTCTTTCAATAATTAAAATTTCCTGTGCATTTCAAAAGCTGAAGTTTGGTGTTCCATCAGCTGAAAACTTTGACTAAAGATTTGCACTTCTTTCAAACAAAATGCAAGTCAATTTAGAGGATTACTTTACAATAAGGTTCAATGCCGTTGCTGGATGCTCGGATCGATCTACAAAGTGTTCTTTAAAAATCAAAACATTTCTAAAATCTGATGATGACAGGCCGCAAAGAGAAAATCATGCCCTGCCATTATGAAACATTTTTTAAAGAAATTCAACGTGAATTTTGTCACAAAAATGTATAATTTAGCTGGCTTTGAATACAGCTTCTATTTTGATGGAGGAATAGTAAAGCTTGTTTGGACACACTTATGAAGAATATGTGTACTACAACCAATTCCAACTAGACTTCTGCTCCACGGGTTTCTCAATGTAATTAGAACATTTTTTTTTTACCTTGATATTGGTCTCTACTAAAATTTATATCATCCTCTCATTGTAAATGCAAGTAACTTTGTCTTCCAGGTTGAGCATTTTATCCAGATTTATAATAGCATTTACAATGCTGTTAAGTATTTTACCAAGACAGAATGAACTTCTAAAAGTTTTACTTGGATTTCATGAATTGGATTTGAAAGACAGTATTGAAATAAACTGATTTTCTATTTGAAGAACCTCATGACACTAATGTCAAGCTGACATTATCTCTCAGTGAAGTTCTCTGGCTAATGGAGCCAAGAGTTTTAATAGCTACCATTCCACTCTCACACATTGATGAGAAAAACTTGGAATCAAGAGTGAAATTAATTTAGAAAAATACTCACTTGATCCAAATGAAAAGTCATGCTTTCCAGTGTTGTAAATGAACTTTCTGCAGCTCTGTGTGTTGCGTTGACATCTTTTTTGGAGTAGATGCTGCTGCTTTTTCAGGATATCTGTGTCTTCAGGTAGGTGGCATAAGTCAACCCACGTTTTGTGCATTTACGTCTTCATCGCCAGGTTTCTTAAGGAATGGAAATGCAGTATTTAATATTTTACTAAATGTGCGCTTTTTGAGGTCATTGCCTGGAAAAGGCCAAATAAAACAAAACCTTACTAAAATAAATCCATAATTGTGGATTTATATCATATGATGAATAATAAAAACCACTGAATAAATGTATTCGGACTATTCTATGATTTATGGTAAGACTGTCAAGTCTATATATCCTGCACATATTCTGAACCTATAATTCGTGATGTTTCCCTCTGACCCACTGACAAGTTGTACAATAGCTTCATGCGACTCACAGGCTGTGCCGTTCACCATCCTACCTGTCAGAGCACATATGGCTGCTGTTACACGGCGTGGCCACCAGAGGCAGCAATGCTGAACACTTTGCCCATCATGGCCAGAGCAGAGGAGTTAGGGGGTCCCTAGCTACCCCTCACCTGAACCCACTTCTTTTTATCAGTGAGTGCATGCTGTCCCTGAAGGGAAGGGGTTAGTAGCATATGTCTCGAAAGGGAAATGAAAAGTAGGTCATCTTTCATATTTCACAGTATGTTACTGAGAATTCTACGTCCTACATACGAACTACATACTGTCAGAGAAGACCCTGGCAGAGGCTAGAGGTACAAAGTAGAAATGACCAAACTCATCTTAGTTTATCTTTATGCTTTGTTAATAAATGAAAAATCTAGGATACATGTTAAACTGCAGGGCTTGGGACGATGTAAACTGAGAGCGTTCTGAGCAAACTAGGAAGTACGGTCACCCTAATGATGGGGATTATTTTCAACTGTAGAAGTTTAATAATTATGCAGTGGTGGAGATTGAATAAAGGGTTAGAAATTTAAAGAGTCGTCGTATCTACCCAAATAAACAATTAGCAGAAAGCTGCAAATATTAGACTAGTTACAGTTGAATTCAGTGGTTCTCAGATTTTTTTGTGTTCAGGATACAGGTTTGAATACTAAACGAGTAAGCAATAATTATGAAGCAAGGATTGTGACAGGAAGGCAGGGTCTCCTGGAGTCTATTAAGTCTTTTACAGTTCCAGCCCTATTCACTTGGTTGCCCTTCAGCTCTGTGTTACTTTTTAAAGATTTTTTTTTAAGAATTTATTTTAGAGAAAGCATGAGCAGGGGGAGGGACAGAAGGACAGGGAGAGAGAGTCCCAAGCAGAGCCTGACGTGGGGCTCAGTCTCACAACCCTGAGATCATGACCTGAGCCGCAATTAAGAGGGGGATGCTTAACCGACTGAGCCACCCAGGCGCCCCTCTGTCCTACTTTTTGAGCTCCATTGCTTATTGCTTTGGCTATACTTTTGCTTTCTTAAATACCCAGAAGGCAAAGTTCTCACACTTTCTTGTAAATATGCAGTCTTCCTTTGGTGCCGGCGTGATACGAGTGGGGGCTCTTGCCCATTGCTCTCCAGCAATTGATCTTACCTCTTCCTGCACTAATGCCAAGGCTCCATCGGACATGTGTTGTCACAAGATCATGTATACCCATTGTAGCAAAAGCAATTTTTGTGAACAAAATGATTTTTTTGAACTCACTGATATACAGTGAGAAGAACCTATAATTTAGTCTCAGTTGATCGGAGCAATCCCAATTCTCATTCTCTTGCCTCCCTGGTCCCATCTGAGACAAATTTACATAATCGGCACAGGACTTAGACACATCCAACCGGAATTTATCCTTTCTCAGATGTCCACTTAACCTGCAGGGGTAAGGTAAACAGGTGATTTAAAGCTGGCACAAGGATAGTTATCCCAAGAAAGACTTGTCTGATGCCTGATAATTCATAATCTCAGGGTTTGCTATGCTTGTATTACTGTACATACCTGCAGTTCAGGAGAAATTCTCCATACCCTTCTCTTTTATAAGTGGTGGACCAAAGTCCTATAAAAGTGAGTATGTGCATTCTTCATTCAACTTCCAGCTTTTGTTTACCAAGTCCACCTCAAACTTGTGCACAACCAGGGGCAACCCATATATTGTCACAATTCTGCCGCTTCATTCATGCATTCATCATTCAACATTCAGCACATATTAGCTGCATACCTAACACTTGCCAGTAACAGTGCAGGTAGTACGAACGTAAATAAAACACAACCCCTGATTTTAGACTGGTGGGAGATACAGGGAGGGAGGCAAACACTTTATAGAGTGTGCCCATTACTATAATTATGGAATGGATAAGCTATAGAGGACAAATGGAAGAAAATGCCTAGATCTGTGGGGAAGTTTCTATGAGTTTTTTAGAGAGTGGATGAGTGTCTGAGTTGAGAATTTTGCCACTGTTGGTGGATTTGGAGGGGTAGATGGAAGAGCATCGCAAGCACAGTCAGTAGACATATACAAAGCTATTTATATAAGCAGCGAGAGCCACTGCTGAGACTCTGACATGCTGTTTCCTGTATTTGGGCACACATCTCCCTGCATCCCAGCCCTTGACTTGGCTCCTTCAATCTCATTTCTCAGGGGACTCCATCCAATCGTCCTTTTCTGACATACAAAGTCTGGTTTCGGTGTCTTTTTAATGTGCTTCCGCTGTGTCCTGAACTTCTTGTAACAGTAAAAAATAAACTCAAATTTCAAGTCTCAAAAGCTAGTTTTACCCATAAATTCTAAGTTCCTTGAAGACAGGGACTGGGAGACCATGTAGTTCGTGGATCGCCCTGCTACGTGGCACAGCCTGTGGTGTAGAAAGAGCTCTCAGTGTTTTGAAAAAAAGGAATGAATAAAGAAACCATTGAGTCAGGCCATGTAAACAGAGAGGTAATTTTCTCCAAAAGCTGATCAAGTTTCTCTTAGAACCCCATCGGCCACTGCTTCAATTTTTTTATAGCTCTCTTTTCTCATAAAACTTGGTGCACATTCTCCAAAAGACATTTACGAGTATTTTTCTTTTTCTTTTTTTTTTAAAGATTTTATTTTTATTTATTTGACAGAGATAGAGACAGCCAGCGAGAGAGGGAACACAAGCAGGGGGAGCGGGAGAGGAAGAAGCAGGCTCATAGCTGAAGAGCCTGATGTGGGGCTCGATCCCATAAAGCCGGGATCACGCCCTGAGCCGAAGGCAGGCGCTTAACCGCTGTGCCACCCAGGCACCCCTACGAGTATTTTTCTAATCTTGCTTGAGACAGCAAACTGAGACCTTTCCCCTAAAAAGATCGCATCAAAATTATAGCTTGAAAGTCTACAAATCAATGAACACCCAATAGCAAAAGTAAGGGGAGGTACGTTTGCCAGCTGAGAGATTTCAGCCCATCAGACAGGACGGATGGACGAACGTTGGCAGATGAAACAGTAGAAGCTGTTCAGCTTAATCATTTGCTAGATTAGGCTGTAGTGCAGGTGAGACTGGCTTGCCGATTAGAACCTGGGCACACTCACAGCCTGCTATTTGTAGGTAAGGAGGGTAGAAGGGGGCAGAGTAATTGCAAACAGGAAGATCCATCCAAGATGTATCTGTGGAAAGCTGTGCTAGGTGCATTCACCCTCCCCTCTCCTTTCCTGTTCACAAAGTGGCAGGCATACTGGCATTACTCTCTAGGGAAATATCTAGATGCTCTTCTCTAAGACTGAACTTTCTGGGACAACCAAGTCTTCTAGGTTGAGAGTTGTGGCCCAGAGTATTCTTACACTGGCACCTGCGGAGCTCATGGTCTGTGGGAAACTGACTCTCCCGTTCTCATTCCCCATAGCCTGCAGCGAAACTGCTGGAGAAGAAGCCCACCCACGTACAAAGACATCTGCTTTCCCCTCCAGACATGCCTACAAACTTGCAGTAAATGAAATCCATTCCATCCACTCAGAATAATCAGCCTACTCCTCAGTTTCTCGATATAAGAAATACACAAGGATCGCCAGGAATGAAGGAAAGAAGAGCATGAACGGCAATGACCAAGATAATAAAGAATAGCTGATCCCAAAGGAGAGAGTGATTATTCATGGACAAAAGAGAAAAGTGTGCCCTGTGAAAGGAACAATTAGGGGATATGATTGATCACAAGGGAATAAAAAATGTGATTCCTACAACGAAGACTGGTAGTGGTCATCAACTAAGCACAAAATTTGTGTTCCTCCTTCTAAAATATGTAGTTATTGAGGGAAGCGGTTGTTGAACCAGGAACTGTGTTTTACAGTGCCTCCCCCACTAATCCCCAGATTGCATCTAGGTAAGACCAAATGACTATTTTCACCAAGGATATGTGAGTAGAAGTGCTGTGTGACATTTGCATGTCAAAACTGTTGAGAATCAACTTTGCTTCCTTCTCCCCTTTCTTCTGTAATCAGGGGATTGGGTGATGGAAGAGCCACAGTACGGAAAGAGTCAGGATCCTTGAATCTTCCAATGGGGAGAAGCTACCCGATGAACAGGGACACCTGGGTTTAAAGAGTTTCATGGGCACGAAGTAAATTGTGGGAAGCCATTCAAATTTGGGGATTTATTTATTACAGCAGCAAGTAATGTCCCAACTAATACAACTGACAAGATTTAATTTTAAAAAATCAGTAGGAGGGTGGGATGGTAAGTTCAAGATATCTCCTAGAATCTAGCAATTAGGGAGAGAAAAAGAAAACTTGAGAAGGTATAGGAGACATGAGGAATTGATCCAGAAGCTCTAAGGACTAAAAAGAGTTTCAGGAAGAGATAATATAGAAAATTGTAGAGAGAGAATGATCAAAGATATACTAGAAAAAAAGTTCACAGAGCTAACGTCTGAGTTTTCAGACTGAAAGGAATCAGTGAGGCTTGGCTAAGCCCAAACTTAAGATATGTACGTGCAAAATTTCAGAAGATTAAGGTTAAAAGGAAGACCTTAAAAGTCAGTGCAGGAAACAACAGATTATACACAAGGGAAAAGAATTAGACAGACTTTAGGCTTCTTAGCATCGTTGTATGCCAACAGGCAATAGAGCAGTGACTTCAATATTTTGAGGAAGAACATTTTTCAACCTAGGTTTTAATCTGGACCTAGCCAACTCTCAATCACTTGTGAAGGTAAAACAAGGGTCTATCTAGACGTTAAAGAACTTAGAAAATCTACCTCTAATGAACCCTCCCTAAGTTATTTAGTCCAACAAATTGAGAGAAAAATCAGGAAGGAGGCAATGGGGAATCCAGGAAACAGTGGGTGTGATGTGAGCGGAAAGAATCACAGAGAATCTAAAGAGCCAGGCCCAGGTCTTCTTATTAGCGGGGATGGTTAATGTGCATATTGTTTAAAACTGTTCAAGTAGGATTTTCTGTCGTTTGTATCTCAAAGTATCTAATTCTGTACAGACGCTTTCTCTAGAAATTAAAACTCATTGCACTAAGGTAAGCCTGCCACTTCAGCTTTCTCCCCTCAGGCTGAGCTGTTGTAGAGTATTTGGAATTTGGAAACAGATATTCTGGAATTTGGAACCAGATATTTTTCACTATGTCTTTCTCCATATCCTTAATTTCCCATTTTCTGGGCTCAAATATCAATCCCAGAGTCCCTAACATTTCTCCCATGAAGCTTAGGAGTCTTCATGGAAGAAGTCCCAGTGGACTGTGCCATTTCCGGACTTCCTCAGGTAGGTACGCAGATTAGGCTCCTAGATTGACCCCTACTCTGTGTTTTCCAGAGCTTGCAAAACACTAGTCCCTCAATGCTCTAGGATAAAAATGGTTGTATGGATAATGCTCCTGCCCATTCTCCTCCCCTGGAGAGTCATGCAGTGCATTAACTTATTAACAGTTCAGAACCCTCCTAGGGAAGAAACCTGATTAACTTTGTTTAACACAGTGTCTCCTAAACATAATTGACCACAGAACCTTGCCTTCCCTTTTTTTCTATTAACAGACTTTAACATCCCAAGGGGCTAGGTTTTCTTAGGACACATTTTGACCAATGCTTCTCCAGCAACAAAACCAATCTGTAGAGTGGTATATAGACCCATCGCTTGTTTTAGCTGTGGTATGATTTTAGATTATAAGCTACTACATATGTCAATTCGTTCTGCTCTGGACTGTACTTGGAAGAGGCAGCCATTCTGTTGATCCCTGATCCAAGATCTCCTGCACCAAGACCCAGTGTCTTTGCTACAGCCAAGCAAAGAGAAGGCTGGGGACACATTCTGAGTTCTGGGTGTCTTGAATGCCCTACCAGATGATGTATGAAGATGACATAAAATCATGTCAAGCAACTTCAAAAAGATAGAGTGGAAATTACATATATGTCATGAGAACAAAAATAAATGGTGTGACCAGAACAATATGTATGCAGAAACTTAATAAATATTTTTGATGGTGACATGATGATGATTCAAAACAAAGCAGCTCAGATGCACGGGATCCCAAGGGGGTGGAGTGGGGCAGGGGCATTGAGACTCTGACAATGAGATAATTGACTGTGAGCTTGCTCTTGTGATAGAATGAGCGCCTGGTCCTTGCCTTCTGGCAGCTCTCACATGAGCGGTTCTGCCGCTCCGAGTGGTCTGCAGAAGGAGGGGGAGTGCGATGTGTGGAACATCTGGTTAACGGAGAATTTGGGATGCTCTGGTTTTGTGCATTCCTTTGAAGCTAAATTTTAAAAGAGAAGTTAAATTAAATGCAATAGGACTTTGCTGCTTTCCTTACAAATCAGGTATTTACTGCTGTAACATTCACTGGGCACTAAACATTTACCACTTGGCTATTCATGTGTACATGGACGGCGGTATGCGCGGCAGTTCTAACATGGACAGACTTGTGTTTGAATTGGTTCCACTAATAGTGTGCTGTAATTAAGCTAGTAATTGACTAGTCAGGTACCTTTTTGAACCATAGTGCTCTTGGTTATATAACGGGGCTAACATCTTCCTCATAGTGCCAGTATGAGGATTAAATAAAATCGTGCCTATAAAGCTCTTAGTGCACTACCAGGCACATAGTCAGTACTCAAGGAATAGTCGCTTTCATTAGTAGTTCGTGTGCTATCTCCCAACTAACTTGGTTTTTGAGGATATGGATTCTCATCTTTAATCGTTGTATCCTAAGGCTTGGAGTCTTGAACAAGGTACACAGCAATTAATTTTTAGTTGATAGTCCGAGATTATGCTGACATAGCTTAAGGTACAATATGGGCAATTACCCATTTAACCTGGCAAATTCAGCCTCCCAAACGGAATTTTTGTTATGGTCTGATTTGGTTATCTGCCTAATTAACCCTCAAATAACAGCCACATCTATCATTTGCGAAGACCAATATTGATGCTTTACCCCCATCCCCAAAAAGCAGATCCTTTTGCTTTAATGCAGTAATCTGGAATCTGCTTTTTCATCCTTTGCTTACATAGGCCTGGGGAGTGTGCAAAAGAACCAACACTCAAGGGGACAGAGTTCTCCAAGTTGACTGCCATATTTACTGAATTGCAGGGAGAACTTCCCAGCTCCTCATCTCACTCTGTCCCTGTGGGCCACCCCAGGCTGGCTGGAATGTATTAATGAAGAGCTCAAAAGTCAGACCATCACCCCACCATCACACGTATCTACAAAACAGGCGACACAGAGAAAAACACATCTGGATGATGGACTGCAGGCTCCACACTCCAGCTGGACCTCTGCATGTCACATAGAGCGGGGCTCTTGGGACTGGCAAAGCAGCAGGCGATGGGGCTGCTGATATGCCCAGTCCTCTGGGGATTGGCAGTGAAGGTGAATGGCAGAAAGGGAGCCTTCTTGGGGGTCCCCTGGACTCTTCTGCCTGCCAATCCCAGCAGTGATGTGGCATCAGTGTCCCCCACCCAGCAAGGCTTAATGGCCATGCTCTGACTTAAAAACACAGTCCCAGGGAAAGCATTAACATTCTGAGCTCAGCTGTGTCATCCCAGTTTCCATGGCAATGCCAGGAAATATATTTTGTGTCCGATGGTTATTTCTCCACACTAATGAAATGGACATTTTTCTTCAGTGAATTGAATCAAAACTAATTGAGTAGTAATCAGTACAGACCCTGAAGTTCAGGGAAATGTAGTCTGACTAGTGCTTTGTAGAAATGCAGAAACCATTAACTATCTTCAAATGAGATTTTTTTAATTAGTGGAATCTTAGCAACCTATTACAGGAGGGTGTGAGTGTTATCACATTTGTTTAGTGCTGGGAGGGGAAATTTATTTTCAATTAATTCAAGTGCCGATAGGGTTCTATGGTTTGTAGAGCCCTCTCCCCCCATAAATATCCTGAACTGATGTGTTCTTTAGATGGACTTTTATGTATAATATATAATATAATATAATATAATATAATATATAATATATTTAATTCATATTTTGGATTTTCAGATGTTTTCAGAGCAGAGTGTTTTTTGCTGAGACCAACTGTTCCTGAAGCCCATTGAGCAGTGAAGATAAAAAGGTGATTTCTTTTTGCTTGTTTGTTTTTGATATATCTCAGAACTAAATCTGTTCAACCTCAAGTTGCACTGTGATATAAGACACTACATAGAGGAATGGCCAGGAGCCATAGGGTTGTTGTCTTTGCCCTGGTATATATCTACAAATAATTTTTTGATTGATTTAATAGTTCTTTTTGTTTCAGTTTGGATGGTGGGTATACATAAAAATATAAGCACAAACCAATGTGCATCCCCTACGTATTAATACCCCCTTCTAAGAACATAATGTTGGATATTATTACAAATAGGTCTTTCTCTCCTTTGAATATGGGCCTAACTCACAGCAAAGAGACATTTGGTCATGTGCAAACGAGTGTCCCTTCCCTTCGCTGCAATAAACTAGAAAGTTGTCTCTAAATGTGTAAGACAGCTGGCTTGTCAGGGTTGGTCCCACAGCGGGCTGGGGAGGGCTAAATGAGTTCCCAATTTTAAACACCCCGATTCTCTTTATCTGCAGAGTCCGATGAAATGTGTCGGAGCTCCCTTTGCCCTTGGAGCCTTCTTGTGTCACGTGGCCTTGGGAAAGCAGAGTCCCCATCCTTCTTTCCCTCTGTGAAGATGATCAGCAGTGGGGCAGGTTCCTGAGGTAGCCACGAGCACTTCCGGTAAGGCCGTCTTCTTGAGGTTGGTATCAGAGCCAGCTCAAAGCAGGTGGGGTTTGAGGAAACGCACCCCAACATTTGGGGAATGGACAAACAGAGGAGTCATTTCGCTGGGACTCAGAGTCTAATGCTTCCAACCAGCACTAAATTCACATTAAAAATGGATCGCCCTATAATTTTTAAGAACAGCCAGACCAGCCGACGCACGTTAGCGTTTCCTTGAGGTGAGCTGAAGTTGCCTGGAATCCGTCTCTCAGCCAGTTGGTGGGATGAGGTGCAGCAGAAGGAGCCGCTAAAGGAGAGAACAGAGACTCAGCTCTTCCATACACACCTTCAGCTTTCATAGCCCCGGGGTCTAAAATGGGAGAAGCTGCTTTCCTGTCGCCATAGCAACCTCAGTGCATCAGTGGGATCAGGGGGTTGAAAAGCAAGGAATGCCAAGCTTGGAGGAGTTAGGGGTGGTAGAAAGAGGATGGGTTTTTGCTAGAAATAAACACAATAAGGTGGCAGGGCAATAGAGGAGAGTGGATTTATGGTTTATGACATTCCTAAAATATCTTTATTTAATAATGAAAACTTCATTATCCGGGCCCGGGTTGAAGTGTTGCTATGGGCCCTCTGAGGATCCCAGCAAAGATCTTTCATCTTGACAGAAGTTCTAAATTACAACATTAGTGTTCTAACCGAGAGGCTGTTATTGCCTATTTGGTCTGTCCAGGGAAATGAGACACACGTTGCTGGAGAGTGGGTTATTGAAATCTAATAGCTTGGAATATTAAAAATGGGGGCTGGGTTGGGGGGAGGTCTCTCTCTCTCTCTTCCCATGAGCTGGGGATAAATTAAGTGATAAACCTGGGATGTTTACCAAAGTTTCATTATTTTTCAGGGAAAAAAAAGTAATTTATCTTTATTATGGCCAAAGCCATTATTACGTTTCACATCATTAAGAAACCAACGTAAAGAGACCCCTAAAGCTAATTTTCAGACCAACTATATGAACCCATTACGCCTTTATTTTCATCCCTGGTATTTCTACCTCCCTTTCAGCTGCGCAGCCTGACCTCCAAAAAAGTATTTGGTCTTTGGATGTTTCAAAGACAATTAGGTCTAACTGGCTCCCGGTGTTTGACTAATGGTCAGAACGGATAGCTCTCCAGATCACAGTTCAATTTCCACTCCTTCTGGCGGGGCTGGAAAATGGCCTGGCTGGGCCGGGAGAATCAGAAGAGGCCCATGTGGGCGAGCCAAGGGCTCTGGGCCCTTGTTTGCTCTGCCCCCTCCCCTCTTCCCCCTTACCTATCCCCCCACCCAACCACCCCACTAACACAAACACACTCACTTTCATTTCCCCCAAAAGGGAGGACAGTTGCTCCCACAGTATAAGAACCATCCAAGAGTGGGCTTCCCATGTGGTAACACTTTGTTCGGTGCTTTCGATGTATTGTCTCATTCAAGCCTCGTACCTACCTTCCGAAGTGTCCCTCAGAGCTCAGCTTCCGGGTGAGGCAGCTGGAGTCCGAGAGATCAGGTAATGGAGCTAAGACCACGTAGTTAATACCATGCTGCCCTGGGCCTCGAATTCAAGCCTTTTCACTCAAAGCCCAAACGTGCTGCTCTTAACTGCTATACTATAGTGCCTCCCAGACATAGGGTGCTCAAAGTTTCCTCCTGCCATAGAACCCCCAGATTCCCGACCCCATTCCATTAAGGCTTTCCTTAAGATGAACCCAATATTAAACACTCCCTTGCTTTAAGAAGGAGGTTGAATGACCCTTTGTAAAATAGAAATGCGTTCCCTGGGGATTGGGTGGCAAGTCCGCTGCCTGGCTGTGGTCAGCGGTGATGTGTGGGTGATACTACACAAGATTTGGTTCTGCTGGAAATACTAAATGAGATCCGACATTGCAAATGGCTTCCTGAGCCATGGTACCAGACAGGGCCATATCCTTACACCGGGGTTATTATGATGAGCTGGAAGGGTGTTCACCAGCACGTAAGTACAGAAAACTTCATTCATCGGCAGATGGCAGGGTCCTGAGGGGTTCCAAAATGGGCCGGTCAGTGTGGCTGGAGAAAGAGGTGAAGGAAGGCCCTTGGCTCAGGGCATGGCTGGGGAGCGAGCCAGGAGTGGCCCTGCAGGGGGTGCCCCGGAAAAACAACAGACTGGCCACTGGGTGCATGCGCGCATGCGTGCAATCGCGTAGGCAGAATGGGCGTGCCTTGTGGAAACAAAGGGAATATAGAGGGTAAACTGAAGAAAAGCGGTGACCTCAGACGAAAGGAAAAGCCAACACTGAAAACCAAACTTTTCCTTTTTCATCCTTTATCATTTATTTAGGGCAGGGCTTACGCATCTAATTCAGCGGCCTCCCAACCTGGCCAAGGTTCAGAAAGCAGACTTAAGAACCTTCCCAGGCACTACTCAAAACTCTGATTTAGTAGACTATGGCAGGGCCCGGGCATTCATACTTTTTAACCATCTTTCCGGGTGATATCCACTGAGTGCTCAGCCTCAGGGCCTGTGCAGACATGCGGCTCGCACGCTCCTCCATTACTCACCCTGCCTTCCTTTCCTCCTTGTGAAACTGCACCTGCTGAATGCCTACTCGCCAGGGCTCCTGGGGCCAGCGTCCCCTCCTCAGTGCGCCTTCCCTGACCTTGTCTGCTTCAGGCTCCTTTGTTATGCAATCTAGAGAGCTGTGATCTCCTCCTCCAGAGCACTTAACTCAATTTGTAATTATATTCTTAGAAGGCGAGATTCCATAAACATGAAGCAAAGACTATATTTGTCTCATGGAACACCAGCTCCTCTCCAGCACCTAAAACAGACCAGAACATGGTTTGGTGATTAACAATGTATGTAATTTTTATTGTTTGTCTTAGTTTGGGCTCCCTAGACATTAGGGACGACTGAGGAACTTAACAGCTCTTTATTAGGGAGTGTATTCCAGTGGAAACAACAGTTAGGATAAAAGAAAACGGAAACAGTAAGAAGAGGAAGGGCAAGCACCAGGAAGCCTTGCTGAACCAGGACAGCTTTGTAACAAATGCTGCTGATGGTCTTTGCTAGGCTTTCTGGAAGGTCTTCCCTATTACCCATGTGGGGGGGGGGGGAGGGGACTTATCTGCCTCCCATTGGTCAGAATTCAACCCGTGAGGCATGAACTGCCTTGCCCTTCTCAGCGGTGTCTTGGTGGCGGGTCTAGGTCTCAGGTGCTTTGGTGGCGAGCCTCAGCTGCAGGTGCAGGCAGTCACTGCTGCATAAAAGGCTTCTGAGTGTGCTGCAGTGGTGACCCTCGGTGGCTACACTGGCTACAAAATGAGGCAAGGTGTGGATCTGGGTGAATAAATGGATTCATCCCGCATCCCTGCTGCAGGCTGGTTGAGTCTGCAAATGAACGGTCCAGGGTCAAGATGAGAATGGTGACCACTGTGATGGTGATGGTGGTGGTGATAATGCTGCTGAGGTCATGACTAGGACAACCAATGCTTCACGACCTCCACATGGGGCCATGCCGAGAGCTTTAGCGAGAATTCACATGCACAGAGATAATGCGTAAGTACCCACCCTGAGAGGGATTTGGGGCAAGAATTACTCATTTCCAGCATCACCATCCGAACTGGTCCTCATCACTTCCACTCGGATCACCCCAAGAGCTTCTTCAACTGCTCTCACTTCCTCCATCTCTTCTCTCCACTTATCCTTCTACCTCTTGATCTTCCTAGAACACTGCTTTCACCATGTCAGTCCTTTGGTCCCTTTATCATATTGTATCAACTTAAAAACCTCTACCTGTCAGCCAGGACCCTTCATCATAGATCCACACTCCCTGGTCAACTTGATTTTCCAGGATGTTCTTTTTAATAGGCTGGCTTCCTTGTTGTCCCATATACATGCTTTTGTTTGCTTTAAATTTCATGTCTTTAATTTTTTTAAAAAAAGATTATTTTATTTATTTGAAAGAGAGAGAGAGAGTACATGAACAGGGGGAGGGGCCGAGGGAAAAGGGTAGCAGGGGAGGGAGAATCAGGCTCCCCACTGAGCAGGGAGCCAGATGACTTGGTGGGGGGAGGGGTTCGATCCCCCCACCCCACCCCCCAATCCAGGATCATGACCTGAGCTGAAGGCAGACTGAGTCACCCAGGCGCCCCCTTTAGGTCCTTTTTAAAAATGCCATTTCCTTTCTAGAGTGCAACAGGCTTTCTCCCGATCTCCACCCATTCAGATCCTTTCTATCCTCCATCGCAAGTTTCATATCCACTGTACATCTTCTTGTTATGTGTTGAACTGTGTCCCTCCAAAAGATGTTCGAGTCCTAACCCCTGATACCTGTGAATGTGATCTTATTTGAAAACGGATTTGTGCAGATAATCAAGTCGAGAGGAGATCGTTAAAGCAGACCCTCATCCAGTAAGACTGGTGTTCTCATGAAAAGAGGAGATTGGGAGACAGACATGCACACAAGGAGAATGCCATGTGAACATGAAAGCAAGGATCAGGGCGATGCTTCTCAGAGCCAGGGAATGTTGAAGACTCCAGCAAACCGCCAGAAGCTACAGGAGATGGAACAGATTCCCCTCATGGCCGTCAGGAGAAGCCAACCCTGCCCATACCTGGATCTGGGGCTTCTGGCCTCCAGAACCATGAGACAATACCTTTCTGTTGTTTAAGCTGCCCAATTTCTGGTACTTTGTTAGAACGGCCCTAACAAACTAATACATTTTCTTAGACTTTTCTAGCTCTTGCTGCTTTTCTCATTCAACATTTCCAAAGCCTCCAGTCTTTGCCTCACAACTTAGCGTGTAAATGTTCTTGCTTATATTGTGAACATTGATTATGTCCATCACATACCTCGTTTCCCAGTTAAACTGCAAGATCTTCCAAAACTAGGGCTATACATATTTCCTAATCCACAACTAGCGAATAGTAATTGCTCAGTAAATGTCTCTTCTTCTATCAGGCCGGGCTATATGAGAAGTAGTCCTGTCTGGTAATAAGAAGTTCTTTTTTATCTTTAGTTACAGTATGGGAGGCCAGTGGATAAATATTATTTGGGAAATCATGTTGCAAGTACTAACAGCCAGGGCCAAACTGAGCTGCCATCTTGGCTAACTACTTGAAGCAGGAGCCAAGGTATTTCGTTCAGTTGGTGCCAAGAGGCCAGGGATACAGGTGGCTGCCTCCTGTTCTCCCAGAAGAATACCTAAGGCTGAATGCAGTCTCTCTTGGCAGCTATTTGACTCATTCTCAAGCCACCTGCAAGGCAATGCCAGGCATATTTCAAAGAGGCAGGAAAAGGATGAGTAATATTGTTGAGTGGCCCATTCTTCTCATCTAGAGGGCACCAAGACTTACCTCATGGATGGGGCAGGTAGGCTGGGCTAGCCCAACCTTCCCAGTCCCAGATTAGCACTATTCACAATACGCATGTTGGGTTCTAGGCAGCCAAGAGGTACCTGTATTTTAACCCTGAAAGTCTCCTGTCTCCAGAGCTTGGAAAGGCCCCAGAGGGATTAGTAATCTACTGGTAGACCTTCTAAGACCTGATTTCTTGGAGCTAAAGACCCATATATCTTCAAACATATTTTATGTCAGAAGACCTGGCCAAAGAATAAGTGTCTACACCTGGGGATGGCCTTTTTCTTGATGGCTTTTCGGGACTAGCTTTGTCATGAGAATATATATGTTATTAAGCAGGACATGGCAGCTACTGTCACTTTGCTAACATCTTCCTAGGCTGGCTCAGATAACTGCCCACTTCTGAGGTTAGTGACTGACTGTAAGAACCAGGCCTACTGGACCCTTGTTCCCATTCAAAGGAGGTCCGAGTGAAATGCATCATGGTGGTGCTCCCACAGCAGCAGCCTCTGCTGAGCAGGATCTCCCTCAGCTTCCTTCCAGTTCACGTCCTCCTTGTCCTTCACGAGCTTCTCCCCAACCTGCCTCAGGAGAAACACCTTCCTTTTCTTTTTTCAGTTATGCCTCCTGAGCTCTGGTCCTGCCTTCTGAGGGTCACGTAATGTGAATTTCTAGCTGTCTGTAGAGTTAGACCCTGGCCAGCTCAGGGTATTCGACATGGTGAGCTTCTGTGGTCCTGGGGAGAAGCGCTCACCAGGCGGTTGTAAGTGACAAGGAGAACAATCCTCATGAGAACTGCCAGTGCTGCCTAAAACACACAGCTTGTCACACTAAAATGACACGTGACTATAGCTGACATGGAGGTGAGCATTGAGCTTCTTCAGAGAGAAAAGAGGTGCCAGCCGCTGGGATCTTAGGAATGTATGGATAACTCCTTGTTCAAAACCATTTGAATAAAATAAAATATACCCATTTTTTTTGGTAAGGAACTGGTCAGGTTTTTTTAAAGGAATCATCAAAAGTAGGAGGGTAAAGTGACAGGAAGAATTTTTCAAGGATTGGAGAATAACTTAAGCTTGAGTTATGCTTTTCAAACTATGTGTTCAAATCCTGCCTTTGCTATCAGTTTTTCCCCAGGAGGACAAACAGATACAGATGGGGGATGTAAGACTATCAAGCTGAGAAGAGGTCTTCCTTCTGCGGCCCAAATTAGAAGAACAGTTTTGTGACACCCCCATCCCCTAGGAGTCTCAGATTTCCCATAGGTCATTTATTTACTCACCTGGGTGAGTTAATTCCCTTGTAGACCAGGAAGTTAAAAGTTGATTGAGGACTGGACTCTCTAATCTCTCTGGAGGATAGGGACTCTTAACACTAAGTTGGGTTCTCCAAGCATTTATAATGCTGGGCCACCTGGTAAGTCTTTGCAACTCATCAGGCCCATAATACTCCTGTCTGTTCTTATTGCGTTCTGCTCTTTGAAAATGAGGGCCATGTCTAATGAGGTGGAGAGTTGGGATGAGTCACTGAGTGACTGGTATAGTAGAGATACTTTTACTGTTTGGATGGATCCTGGCATAAATGACTTAGCTTTTTATAAAGCCAAGAATCATTTACTTTTTTGGGGGGTGGGGGTTAAATTTGGAGTAATATAGGGTGGTACCTAAAAAGATAAATATCTAAGAATAAGCTTAATACGATGGGTTGGCTTTGGAGTTGAGTTCTTACCTCTCTTTCCAGATGGAATGCAAGCATGTTTGAGCTATTAACACTGCCCTATCAAAGTTTTCATGATAGTTAAATGAAATAAGAATATGAAAACCAGGGTGGACACTTAGACAAGCTTGGAATTAAGAACCTCTTCAAATTTTGCATCCAAACACCTCTTTTTCTCAGTCCTCTTAAAAATACCCACCATGAGGTTTGGCACGGAAGTAGATAATCAGTATTCAGAGTCCTACTTTCTTCAGTCTCAGTTGATGGAATTGATTAGATGATTTACACCCTAACCTCTATGCTCCACCCTAGACTCCATCAGTGTTTCCCATTCTCCTTCTCTAGATCTCCAAGTCTGAGGCCTAACCAGGGTCCCAGCCAGCATAAGTCCACGTGTGGATGGAGAAAGCGAGGTTTCGAGTCCTTGGGAAGAACCCAAGCAATTGCACAGTTTTTAGATGAATGCCATCCACCTTGCAGGCTCCTCGGGCAGGCTGAGGAGCCACATATCAGATGTCATTTGTGGCACCAGGGGCAACCGCAGTGTTAAAGGAAATGCTGAGAATACAATTTAGGTCCTCAAGAAGTCTTGGATTAGTGAAGGTAGGTTTTTCAAGCACTCCTTCTGGGTTCCCATTAGAGTGAGCCCCTCCCCTGAATTGACTCAGAAGAGCCCGATGGCTTGTGTTTAGATCTAGGTTTGTCACTCACTGTGTGACCTTGAACATATTGTTTGACCTTTCTATGTCTTGATTTGCTCATCTGTAAGGGGCGATAATATGGTATCTATTTCATAGAGAATGTGAGGAATAGGTACAAAGCACTAGCACAGCAGATCTCGTAAGCTCTCAGTAAATGTTATTCAGTGACATTATTATTATTTCAATGACCACATAGAAAATAAGGGCCGTAATTCAGCCAGAGAAATTATCTTGTATAGCAATCTACTGCTTTATGTACACTCATTATGGAAGGGGGATGATTTTGCTTCACCAAAAAATGCAGCACAGGAGAATTTTAAACAGCATACCCTCCACTACATTTAAAATATGACTCATTTCTCCAACCTAATTTACACCCTTTATTTAGAAACCCACCTTTTGTTAGAGCAGCACACATCTGCAAAATATATATTAACAGCATTTGCTGCAGAAACTCAAGTTAGGAAACAGGAAGAAATTGAAGGAGCTAATGTTAATGAAGTACCAACCACGTGCTAGGGGGACATACATTATTTTGTTAGTTCTTCTGAAGAGTCACATGAAGAGTCTACTCGTGTGTCCCTTTTATAGATAAGGACTTCAAACTAAAAGAAGTAAAATTGTCCAAGGTCAGAAAGCTGGTAGACGGCAGAGTTATGATTTGAACCTCTGCTGATGCTCATTTTATTAGACCGTGGAACTCTTGACAAGAGCCATCTTTATTCCTTTTCATAGTCTTTTCCTGTGTTCCCCCTTGTAACCCCCATCACATTCACCAATCCTGCTGTCCTTGAACTCTCACCCAAGGACCTTCTATGCTTCTCCAAGGAGAAAAATGAGCCTCATTGGCTCAGGAACACATTTGTTTGGGGTGTGGGAGAACAACATGATGGACAATAGGAAGCAGGGATACAATGCTGTAGTGCAGCTTAATTAAATTAGCTCAAGATAATGGTATATCCTGAAATGGGAACACATCCATTAATGCTGTTATTATTATCAAGGACACGAATGGCCCATTGAGGATTGATGAGAGAATAAACTGTCCATATGCTGTGAACCATAAGGAAACAATTGATAGGAAAAACCTCAGCGAGGAACTTTGGATGGGATTGATAACGCATCCTCCACGATAAAACACACACACGCACACACACACACACACACACACATCGTAAAAGGGATGTATGCTTGGCATCTGGTTAATCAATGAACTGTGAAGGGACTGAGACAATAAAGTGAGCAGGTTCCACATTAATATTATAATATGATATGTTTATAGGATGGGAACGCTCAAAAGTGATTCCAGCAGTAATGTGTAGGAACTATTTTAATTGAGTCCGTGTTCTGCAACAGAAGCACAGACTTCATCCATCACTCAAAGAAGGGGGTCATAGGAAGGGAAGATTTTGGCCTTGTCTGCCCCTATAAGCAACCTTTGGTTGTTATTAGGTGTAACTGTACAATGCATTATTTTAGCCATTGACTATTTAGCCAGGGAGGTTGTTTAGGAAGACACAAGCTTTGGCCGCCCTATACCCAAAGGATGTTAAAATAAAATATGCATATCTTAATGCCTTCCCGAAGCCATAAGCCTGTTCTTGTTCACCGGGGATCCATCTCTGCCTGTATGATCTATGGTGTTACGGACAGAGGGGAGCTAGATGCAGCCAATTATCCCCATGGAGCAAATCCGGGGAGGAAGAGATGTATTACAGGCACAAGGAATGATTTGCTGCTGCAAAGGGCTCCATTAGCCCAGGAAAGAGGTTAGAGGGAAAAGGTTTACAGCATAAGGATGCAGATAGGTGCCAGGGAATGTCAGCAAGGGCTGCCAGGGGTGAAACAAAGGGGAACTCCCCACCTGGAAAATGTTCCTCCTGATAGCAATCTGTTCCAAGTGACATCAAATGGTTTGCAAAAATGTGCTGGAAATCACAAATGTTTTGTGGGTTTGGGATGTGAAATCACTCCATGATCAGGTCTCATGCATATAGCTTGTGGATGGCTTATGAGGACTCGTCTTGACTCTTGGTAGGACCCAACTGGGTTTGCTCTCAGGCCCACGCATTCAAAATGGAGATATTCTCTTCAGCCCGTTAAAGTGAATAGAGCAGGACTCGCCTTCTGATAGTCACCAGCCTCTGCTGTCAAGGTCTGGCCAGTCTCCAAAAGTGACCCAGCACTAGACGTCTCTGTTAGTCTATTCCGGTGGCCTTAACTAGGACGAGGGCTGGGGGTCTACCACCAGTTGAGTTGTGTCTTTATGCGGAACAGTTCTGGGGCACCTACTCTGTGCCAGGCTCCCTGCTGAGTCTGGGAATCCAGGGATGGCCTAGATGCGCTCTGTCTTCTGCTCACAGACCTTATTCATGGCTGGGGGTAGACAGAGTTAGATCAGCGATGATAGCGAAGTGTGATCAGTTCTAAGGTAGAAGTACAATTTACCATGGGAGCAAACAGCAGGGACTCTCCATCTAGACTAAAGAGTGGGAAAGGCTTCCCAGGGCAACACTGTTGAAGCTGGAAAATCAAAACAGAAATGAACTATTTCACAAAATTGCTCATCATCCTTTGAAAGGGCAATGCTGGCTCTTCCGTAGTAGACCACACCCCCACCCCTTCCCTTTGCCTCCTGAGGAAATCCTTAGAGGTTTCTGAAAGGGCCATGCTCTCTCTTACCTTTGAGCCTTTTTATTCTGGTGTGTCCTTCTCTCAAGTCAATTCCTATCCATCAATTAAAACTCTTCTCATCAGGTAGTTTACAAAGGCTGGTGTGCTTGGTGGTCCTTGCTGCCACCTAGCCAACCAGGATTCAGTCTGATTCTGCCCCTGAGCTGTGAATCCTTGGGGCCAGTTATTTCACTTTGCTGAGCTTCATTTTTTCATTTGCAAAATGGGGATAAATCAAAGTACTTACTATTGGGATTTGAAGGGACCCAATCAATGGCGGCCCTCCTTCCCACCCACATTGTGAATAAATTGGAATACATGACAAAATAATAAAGTGGATGAGAAACTGGATGTCCCTTTCTTTAGCGATAAAGCTGGTACTGAAGAAAATGGTTGTTACTATATTTTATTGATTCTAAGATGTACTTTCTTTTCACATTTACCAACATTTAACTGAACATGCATTTCACAGTCAATGGCATCTTACAATTGCTGCTGGCCAGATGGCGGCCATGACAGAGTTGTTGGTGCCTACACACACATGAACTTGGGTTATTCTTGGTGGCAAGACCAGGCCACTGAGCCTCCTGATGTTTCTGTCAATAAACTATTAAAGACCATTTAAGGTAAGACTATAAGTCCTGGTTGTTGTCTAAAAACCTTCCAATGACACCTTCTAAAAGGTAAAGTGTCTGTATTAAAATCTACAGACTGGTTGTCTGTAGCTTGGAAGAAAATCCCAGAGTCATATGAGTCCCATGCTCTACCTTGCTGGCAAAAAGGAAAATGTTATATTGTAAATTAAAGACTTAGAGAACTCTGAGTCAAAATGTGATTCCACACAGTTTGACTCTGAAGCTAAATGTTCTTTAGAAAAATGATAGCCAACTTCTTTTTCTTGTTATGTATACAAAAGAGTGATATGTCATAAGTACTCAAATATGTCTAAATGAAACAGTCTTATTCAATAAGTATTAAAAAATTCAAAGTGAAAGAAAGGACTGCATTGCTTAATTGTTCGTGTTTTACTTATTTGTGGTACATAAAATAATGGGGCGGCCTTCCAGTTGGTGGTATTTCCCATGAGATGAAATACAATGTATCCGCAAGCAAGCAGGCTTCCAGATGCTTCCAAAAGCTGAACCATAGAGCTAAGCCAATTTATCCATGAGGACAACAGGCAGGTGCTTTATACTATGTAGAGGCAGAGCCGAATTATGCTTCCTGTGGGAAGCTGGTTTCCCAGAAAAGGGAAACAGAAGAAGGAGCTAGACTACATATCTAATTCCTTCTTCCAAATTCACACATCAGATTAAGTCACTCTATCTCTGCGAGGGGGATGGGGAGAGTTCAGGAGTGTTATATACACAGAATTGCCTCCACATGGAAGGAAAGATCAGAAGTGGGAAGAAGTGTCTCGTAAGCTTTGTGTGAAAATAAAATAAAATGGGTAATTTAAATATTACTCAATGGTCTTCTAGCCCTCAGTGTCGTTGATGAAAAGTTTGATGCCAGTCTGATTCTTGTTGTTTTATCAGTTTCCAATTTTATTTTGCTCCCCCATCCTTTTGGGAAGATTTTCTTTTCTCTTTAGCCTTAGTATTCTGAGATTTCAAAAAGGTCTGTGTAGGTGTGGGTCTTTATTTTTCACTTCTTAGGGTTTTGTTCCCACTTACATTTTGATGGGAAATTGGTACTTGTTTGACAATCTTCTCTCCTCTGTTTTTCAGATTTAAATTTCTGGAACTCCTCTTAGGAAATGCTTCATCTCCTGGATTGAATGCCCATGTCTGTTATCTTTTCCATTTTCCCCCCATTTTTCCATTTTTTGAGACTGTCCCAACTTCTGATTTCCAATAGGTTCCTTTCTTTTTTCTTTTCTTCCTTCTTCTTTTTTTTTTTTTTTTTTTGTAGGCTCCATGCCCAGTGTGGGGCTTGAACTCACAACTATGAGATTAAGAGTCACAGGCTTTACTGACTCAGCCACTTAGGCACTCCCTCCAATAGTTTTCTTATTGTTTCTTTTTTCATAGCATCCTACCCTTGTTTTACAGATGTAGTATTTTCCTGACCCTCTCTGGAGACTTTTGGCCAGGCTGGAGGCAGTCAGAGATGTAAAGCAAAATGGGTTTGGTACTGGTATGGTGGACAGTTAATTCTACTGATGTGGTCCTCAGTGCTTCCCTGGTAGTGTAATGGTTTCTGATATCACTACTTCTTGGGGCAACACGTCTCATGATGGCAACTTGAAAACCTGCTGCCTTCTGTTCCTGGAGATCTTCGTTAGGAAGTCCCATATACCTTCTTAGCATCCCATGCTTTCCCGGATCACAGTCTATATTTATTGAGTAGTTACTGCGTGCTAGATTCTCTCCTTTCTCTCCTGCTTTGGTCCAGCATCTGGATCATGGTGTGCTTTCAATATATGCTTGGAGAATGAATGGTTTCATTTAAATGAGTTTCCATATTTGTTTAGTATATATTTCTTATTTATGTGCCCAGCAGAATACAAAGTGTTGTGTGTTGTGAAACACGAAAATATTAACAACGAAAAAGTCACATCCAGTGTCACTGTGGAACTTATAGTTTAGAAGAGGAATTAAGCCAGCACAAGGAACAAAATTCAAGAACAATACAAGACAACGTTCAGATAAGACGTGTCACAATGCAGACTTCGGACAAAGTACTCAGAAGGGAGATGTTGCTGGATAAAAGTGTTAGGGCAGGCTTCGGGAAGGATGAGATCTTTAAAGGGGCCATTCCCCAGCAGTGAAGCTTCACAGGCAGTAGATAGGTGGACCTGTCACTTCCTTGTCATTGTCTTTCACGCAGTGCTATTTACATCACCTGTCTTCCTTCCAGCCTATAGAGAAGAGGGGGCAAGTCCCAGGGCACGAGTATGCTTTGCCACTTCCTGCTTGAATCCAATGCCAAGATGAGTGGTAATCATCTGCCCAGCACTCTTCTGAGCTGGCGCAGCAGAAGCTTTGTGGGAATATGGCCATCTTTCCCCCCTCCTGCTCTCTGTTCATTTCTCAGGCTACAGGCAAACCCATCTATTGTCATCTCTTTGATTTGTATTCTGTATTCCTATGATGCCTTGTTATTTTCTCATCCTTGTTTTCCTTTCCTTTTTTTTTCTTTTTAAAGATTTTATTTATTTATTTGACAGAGATAGAGACAGCCAGCAAGAGAGGGAACACAAGCAGGGGGAGTGGGAGAGGAAGAAGCAGGCTCATAGCAGAGGAGCCTGATGTGGGGCTCGATCCCATAACGCCGGGATCACGCCCTGAGCCGAAGGCAGACGCTTAACCGCTGTGCCACCCAGGCGTCCCTGTTTTCCTTTTCTGCCTAATGGCAGGTGGCAGTCGCTTGGACAGGACTCAAACTACAGCTATTTCTCCTTCTGCATCGATTTCTTATATTATTTCTACCAAAAGCTATTAAATGTTGCTGTTGACATTTTCTTGTTGGCCACATGACAATAACAACATTCAGATCTCTAGCCAAACACCTGCTCAGGAAATATGTTGCTAAGAAACTTGAAGCCTTTCTTCTCTCTGTCATTCTTATCCCACATCCCTGGGCGACACTGACTCCAGAGCATGGTTCTAAAGTTCACACTTTTGAGCCCGGCACTCACAACGTTCAAAGCCAGATCCGTGTCTACTTTGCCAAGGTACCTTCTCACATTTGACAGGGATGTCCACATCGCAGGGGTAGCTAAGGGGCTGGGTCAGGACCAGAAGCCGTCTCTGCTTTTTAGTTCCATGTGAGTTTCTTTCCACCATCCAGTCTTCCTGTGGTCTTCCTCCGCAGCCAATGGGGCCTTTTCTTCCTGATGACATCCTATAGCCTGCATTGCCTAGGCTTCTCAAGTGACATTGGGGGGGGGGTGGGTAATTTTATTTTATTTTTTCAATGGTCATACTGAGAAATTGACCTTTTTTCTTTTAGTGTACAGTTCCAAGAATTTTAACGTATGTATAGATTTGTGTAACTATCATCATACAACAGGATACAAAAGAATTCTAGTACCCTTCCTAAAAAATCCTTTGTTAGCTCCTTTTATTGAGATATAATTGACATATAACATGGTGTAAGTGTAAGGCATACAATGTGCTGATTTGATACACTTATATATTGCCATATGATTACTCCCTCAGCGTTAGCTAGCACCCCTGCTATGTCACATAATTATCATCTCTTTTTTGTGATGAAATCATTTGAGGTCTAGTCTCCTAACAGCTTTCAAGGATATAATGCAATGTTGTGAACTATAATCACAAAGCTGTGCATTAGAGCCCCAGAACTTATTCATCTTCTCCCTGCCAGTGTGTACCCTTTGACCAAGATCTCCCCAACTCCTCCACCCCCAGCCCCTGTAACCACTATTCTCCTCTGTTTCTATGCATCCAGTTCTTTTAGATTTTCAAGTCATATTTAATCAAACAGTGCTCCGTATTCTTGGGTAACTTTGTCCAGAGTTGATATTTAGCTGGCATGTTCCAGTGTGGTCATGCAGGTTGTTAAAATATCAAAAGAGGTAAACAGAAGGGGGAATGAACCATGAGAGACTATGGACTCTGGGAAACAAACTGAGGGCTTCGGGCGGGGGCGGGGGGAATGGGATAGGCTGGTGATGGGTAGTAAGGAGGGCACGTATTGCATGGTGCACTGGGTGTTATATGCAAGTAATGAATCATGGAACTTTACATTAAAAACTGGGGATAGGGGCTCCTGGGTAGCGCAGTCGTTAGGCGTCTGCCTTCGGCTCAGGGCGTGATCCCAGCGTTCCGGATTGAGTCTCACATCAGGCTCCTCCACTGGGAGCCTGCTTCTTCCTCTCCCACTCCCCCTGCTTGTGTTCCCTCTTTCGCTGGCTGTCTATCTCTGTCAAATAAATAAATAAAAAATCTTAAAATAAAAAATAAAAAAAACAAACTGGGGTTGTACTGTATGGTGACTAACATAATATAATAAAAAATATTATTATTAAAAAATATATATCAAAAAAGAGGGTGCCAGGGTGGCTCAGTCGGTTAAGCATCTGCCTGCCTTCAGCCCGGGTCATGATCCCAGGGTCCTCAGATCAAGCCCCACGTCAGGCTTCCTGCTCGGCTGGGAGCCTGCTTCTCCCTTTCCCCTGCTTATACTCTTTACTAACATAACATAATAAAAAATTTAAAAAAATAAATAAAATAAATAAAATATCAAAAGACTTCTATGGTGGTGTGTAAATAACGGTGACTCTGAATCCCTCAGTAAACTGCCCCACCATCGTCCTGGCTGTACTGGCCCCCATTCTGGGACCTTCCCAGAAACTCCTTGTGATCTTGCTAGCAGGCTTACCTGGCCCGGGAAGAGGCTCCCTAACCCTGCTCTAGTCCTGTGGCTGGTGTTTGTTTTTCCTGGTCGACGCCCCCAGCATTCGGGTTGTTAGAGATTTTTTTTTTTTTTAAGATTTTATTTATTTATTCGACAGAGAGAGACAGCCAGCGAGAGAGGGAACACAAGCAGGGGGAGTGGGAGAGGAAGAAGCAGGTTCATAGCAGAGGAGCCTGATGCGGGGCTCGATCCCACCAATGCCAGGATCACGCCCTGAGCCGAAGGCAGACGCTTAACCGCTGTGCCACCCAGGCGCCCCCGGGTTGTTAGAGATTTTGAACAGCGGTCATGATGCTGCATGCGTGTCACATCTGTACTGTGGGGCTCGTCAGCCTGCATGGCCAGAGCAATAGCGCCCTCGCTCTCCTCTTAGCCACAGCTAAGCCGGTGCCTTGTTACTATTGCTGGTGCCTTCGCCAGTTCCCACCCTCCTCCCTTCACCAATCAAGAGCCAGGAGCCGCGTTACCTGCTTCTGCTGCTGTTATCAGGCACCTCCAGCCACCACCATCTTGTCATCCTTCTTGGGATGCTGCCCACAAAGCTAATGTGTCCCATCCCCCCGCCACTGCGGTTCCTCCTGTGGCTGCACACAGTTCTCCCACCTGGGCTGGCGGCGCTCGCTCACGCAGCAGCTCGACCCACTGCGGCTCCCCCCTGAGCTGCTCACTGGCAGTCCCTCCTGCTTCAGATCCCCAGCTGTCTCCTCTCGCTTCCTGCAAGCTTTCAGAGGTCACCCACAGCCGTGTTGCTTGGACCCCCTAGGCTTCAAGATTTGTTAATGTTCATGCACCAGCTTTTGTTTTCTTGGAAGATCCCTGTGCTTCTGAAGGCTCTGTGCCCTTCTCCAGCCCCGTGCCGTGTCACTAGACCCGCTTCATCACCCCACACAGATTTTTTCCCTCCCCTCAGGGTAGATTGTGTTCCAGGGGTGGATGCCACACGCCTCCCCTGTGGTTTGGCCTTCATCAGATTCTTCCTCAAACCCATCCCAAAATTTCAGAAAAGTCTATTTCTCTCTGAATGTCCAACAAGGAGAATTGAAGGTGTTGTTCTTCTGGAGAAGGTCCCCATTCCCACATGAATCGCCCTGGGAAAATGACCACTGGGGAAGGAAAGGCATCAGCCTCCCTTCAGAAATTTGTTTAGAGTCAGCCAGGATCTCCTCTTGGCGCTCTCGTACCTGTCACTCTATTGGGGGCAGAGAAGATGCTCTCCCACCCCCTTTATATTCTCTCATATCATCTAACGTAGGACGAGGCACCTCGTAGGCATTGACTATAACTCCACTGAGTGAACGCACGCATGGATTCGTTTCTCTGATGGGCACCACTGCTGCACTTATCACACTAGGGACTTCCCTTCTGCTGTGTTCGTGACGCTTCAGAGATCTCGTGAGCCTCTTAAAATTATAAGCAAAGATTCTATATATGTGTGGTTTTTTGAAAGGGAAGCCTATAGCTTTTTTTCTCTGAGGGTTTTCAAACAAGTCTACGCCTTTCTACTTTTAAGGTAGAGCTCAGGAATCTTCAAGGGGGTTGTCTTACTCAGATGAGAATTCATGATTCTTCGTGTCTCAAAGTCTGCGTCTGGTTGTATGTGGGTGCCCAGGTAGGAATAGACAGCTCTCCAGATTATTCTATCTTAGAAGAAAGGACTCAATGCTTTGCTTACTTACTGGTCAGATCTGACACTCTGTCTTGGCCTGGGCTTTACTGATACAGAATCTTCTATGTGGCTGCTGTCTCTTGGCAGCTTGGCAGTCCCCCAAGTCATGCTTATTTCCTGGTCTGTGTCCCCATTATCAATGTCACCATGCATTTTTCAAATAGGCTGTCTGTGCTTGCTGTTTAGACATCTATTTTGGGGAATCTATAGGAGGCCCGCTAAACACACGCCTGAGTCCTTTTCTTCAGAATTACGCTCCGACAGGGCACTGAACAAAAAAAAGAGGAGTCATGGTAATGACATCTTGGGTTGCAAACATTCTTGAGATGATCCTTTTGATGTCTTAGAAGCCTAAAATCAGGCTACCCTGAATCCGTGATGCTTTTCTCGGACTAGGATATTATAGGAGTAAACGATCCAAAGTGGGAATGGGGATGGAGTCTTCCATTAGGAAGCATTTCATCAAACGGATGTAATTAGAGTGCTTTTTACAGGGGAGCTAGCTTCCCCAATAGATGAGGTATCATGAGCTGGCATTACCCCACCTTTTTTAAGCAGCCGGCAACAGTTTACTTTTAGAGCGACAAAAAAACGGTATAACCACCCCAAACACTTCAGGAGCTAAAATAATCACAACTCCCTTCCTATAATAATAGCTAAGACTGGGGCTAGACATTCACAAGACTTTTCACAATCTTTGTATTCACTGTTTGTGGGAGGGGTAGATGGACAGAAAAAAAGAAAAGAGAGAGGTGGGAATTGCAGTCAAAGCTCTCAGCAGGAGGCAGGCGTTCCATGGAGCCTCCCTCATTTTCTTCCAAGAGGGTGCTCTCAGGGATTATAAATTACCAACCCCAGGGAATCAGCTTGTCCCTTTAAGGCTATTAAAGGGACCAAGATGAGCCGGGTTCCCAAATGAGTTTAGAGGATTACTGGACTGGGTGGAAGGTGGCTGCTCAAGGGGGGAAGAGAAATTGGCTTCTAGTATATCATTTTGGAGTTGTCCAACATTAATCCCCAGGCTGATTTAAGCAGGAGGAATTTGAGATAGTAATGGCCAATTGGCTATTGCTTCTTCCTGATAACATCTGGTGCTCTTAACCCAGGTGTGCGGAATGCAAAGGCGAAAGGCGGGAGCCTTAGATGTGGGCAAGATGATAAAGAAGTGAAGTGGACGGGCGCTGGGCGGGAGGCGGGGGTGTGGGTGGGACAGGTTTGGGGAATGCAAGTATCATCTGCTTCTCTGTGACTGATTTCTGGGAAGAAAGAGCAGGCCTGCTCCCGTTCCACAGAGGGACTATAGCTTCAGGGCAGGCACCACTCTTCAAAGGCAGGAGCTAATTTTCTCCTTGGATTAAGGAGAAGATTCATGAGGTCAATGGCGTGGGCTCTGCAGCCCACTCAGAGGCTGTCCTGGAAGCATCCATCAAGCCGGGGACCAGCTGTCCAGTCTTGACCATTGGCAAATATCTATTTTAGGTTGACCCCATCCTCACTTGCCGGAGGCAGGAGATGTTATTCAGTATGTCAGGGAACTTATTAAACAACTGGCTGGCAATTTTTCTAAGTTAACTTTTTTTTTTTTTAAACACATCCTTGGCATGTGAGCTCTGAGAGGATCTTAGGATGGGTTTTCTGACTGGTGGAAACCCTAACCAGAGGCCTTTGCCTGGCTGGCTGGGTTAGAGGCTTCGCTGGATCTCACCGGCACAATCACAGCACCCATCTCACCCAGCTGGGCTCGTCCTCTGAAGTCCCCCACATCCGAGCCTCGTCCACACAGCCCGCAGTCCATACTTTCTCAAACAGCATAGTAATGAAAGGCCTTTGCCTAAAAATCGCCAGACTCTCAATTTCTGTCCTTGATACAGTCCTCATTCCTTAGCGTGTCTATTAGCTTCCTAATAATCTGATTCCAGCTTTCTCGTCCAGCCGGATCCCCCACCACATTTCGCCCTGCAGGTTCTCCGAGAAACCACCTGTTTTTCTGTGCGTGGGCGCCTTTCTTTCAAAAGTTGGCTCATGCTGCTCTAATCAGAATCCCATCTCCTCTGCCTTTTCTCAGCCACCGCTTCCTCTGCGACCTCCTTTGAAAAATCTCCTCTCTACGCCCCCCCTACTCCCTGCCCTACCCTGCCCCATTTAGGCAAATGTCATTGTGTCCTTTGCTGTTATCCCAAAGCCTTTTTGATGGATCTCCGCTAGAACGTTAACCCGGGCTAGACCAACTATATTGTAATTTTGCGTTTACATATCTGTCTTCTTCACAGTGGTGTTCTGGGTCTTTGGGAGGGGGTGTTTTCTGAGACCACCAGTAACCCAACCTCATCTACATATATTTTTTTCCCAGCTTCAACACCTACCACAATACTTGGCAGAAAGATACGCAGGAAATATTTTCTGGAAGTGAAAATGAATGAACGCTTGCATGAATGTAGAAAGTGGGGCACAGCCACAGAGGTTTAGCATTTTTAGATAGAAAGGACCTCCCGAAGGTCACACCATCCCACGCCCCGCCGCGGGCAATTTGCACCTAGCCCTTGCCTTTTCTGTTCCATCATGTCTTGTTGCCCTCAATTGCTTTCGTCTGACGTTGACCCTGCATGACAAGCAGATCAACTCCTAATCTGCCAGAGCCCCAGTTTTTCTGGGATGTTCGAAAGCTCCTGACAAAGCTGACAGAACCAGAGGAGAGGCAAACTGTCAGCTCTCACTTGTCAGCTCTCTGAGCAGCCCGTCCAACGCTTAATTTGCACCTTGAAATCCCCGGAGGCCATCAGGGCTCTGATTGCTGGTTTAGGCCCCTTCAATAGTTTCTTCTAGGAGATAAGTAGATTAGAAGGGTGATGGGTAGGGGATACTCCCAGTTCCGTTCTGCATCCGGTGATGGGGTGATGGGGTAGGGGTGTGGAGCGAGGGTCACCAGCGGGGAAACAAAGTGAGCGATGGACAGACTATTTTAAGTTTCCCATCAACTTGGAGTACTGATGGGGAAATCAAGTGGGGAAACATTTGAAAAACAGAAAGGAATCAATGTATACAGCGTTGTCCGAACGGCAGCAGAACATCCACACAAGGGGCGGCGGGTGGGGGGGGGGGTCGGCGAGCGCTAAGCCTGACTCAGTGGTAATGAAGGAGGCAGCTAACGCAAAGAGATCGCCCCCGTCTGCCGGCTTTCTACCGCTTAATCAAAACTGACTCCCAACTACTGCAGCTGCAAAAAAATGTTCCCAACCTTCCATTAATTTCCATACAATAACCCTCTAATGGGGGAGCTGTTCAGGGGAGGAGGACAATCAATCTGGCCTAATGACACACCCGAGACCTGGGGAAAATGCAAACTTGGAGCAATTTCATGGCAGGTGCAACCTTGGAAAGCATTACCATTTTTCTAAGTTAATTTGTTCCCTTGATATGTTTGAAATCCATATTTGTACTTTAAAGGTCTAAAATGCAAGATGATTAAAAAATATAACCGGATTTTTGTAAACCTTTCAGCGGCAGCCCGTGATGTATTAGCCGTCTCCATCCTTCCTCTCCCCTGTGAGCGGGGACCACTTTGCCTTCTTTTATCCTTTGCTGTCATCCTAGACACTGTTGAGTCTGTTTTGTTTACTATTTTTAGGCTCCTCCCTGGCTCTGCTGCCTAGAGCCCTTTGGTGCCCTGGGCAGAACCAATCCAGGAAATTGCAACCAGAAGGGCTGGCTCTCCAGATGGGGTCGCAGACCCCTGAGGGGGAGGAGCTAGGAAAGGCCACCCCCCGATTGGTTGCCTTGAGGCTGTGACGTCTTCTCCCTGTCTCCAGCTCATACACTGCCAGCCCGGCTTTCCTTCCCAACCAGGTGGGTGAAGAAGGGTCCAAGGAAATGGAATCAAAAGTTAGCACTTGACCTCCATTCAATTTCTTGATTTCTCAGTTTCATTAGGTCTCCCCTGACCTTGAAGCGGGTCAGGCCTGGCAACTCTCAACTGGCCTCCAGGGGCACACTAGTGTCCTTCCTAGATGAACCTGTCAGTTCCCTTTCCTCTTAGAACTTGTCCTAGAAAATCAAAGGGCAAGTACTTTGCCCCCACTGAAAGGCACCTTCTCTCCCTCTCTCTCTCTCCTTTAAATGCCCATTTGGAATACAATGATCATGTGCAGATTTCTGATCCCTAGTCTGTCTTGCCAGAAGTCGAGCAACCTTGTTGGGTTTGTGCAATATGAGGTCACTTCCTTCCTTCCCAGACCTTTGCCTGGGGAACCCCACTCTGAAAGATCCCTTTCTAGACTCTTGGGGATTCCTCATTCCGCTCTTCCAGTTGCTTCTCCCAGTCCAAGAGCAGAAGTACTTCAGAGCCCCAGTGGTCTCTCACTGGCAGGGGGTTTCAAACAGCCAGAACCTTACAAGTTCATTCAGCCTTTAGAAATAAGGTGACATTTCATTCCTTTTAATGTTAAGGTTTATGGATTAATCCAGAAACTCTCTGAGGATTTGGACATACTGTGCTTGGAGGGTTAGATCCAGAGCTCCTGATGGTGATTAGAGTTCAAAGGTTGCATGGTGTTTAACCCTGTACACCTAGTACTCTGGGATGAGTTGCCTCTGGAAAGCACAAATCTTTGAGAGCAAGTTTCTTTGGAACATTCCTTAATTAGCTAATTATAATTTCTTTCTCAGAAAGAGAACGTTAACATTTGTCATGTACTTGGGAAATACTGTCTTTACTATTCTCCATCAGCACTATCCCTGCACCATGAGAATTCTCATGCAACAACCATGAGACTGTCCCTTGCAAACCCCCAACTCCAGGGAGTGTTGACCAGGAGTCCCAACTGCTAGATGCTGAGCTCCTTTGCTGTATTCATGCTGAGGCTACAGATTTCACAGGTGGCTCCCAGCCACTGACTGAAGTTGTCAGGGATGTTAAAGCAGATTGAACCCTGGGAGATAGTGGACTCTTCC
>NW_024424452.1:94873546-95037920 GCF_017311325.1 Ursus maritimus
GGGCTTGGTGGCTCCTTGATGACTCTGCTGAACCTTCCAGAGACTGTGTGATAGTCTAGGGCACTTCCTTCCTCTCTGCTTCCTTTGGAAGTCTTAGACTTGCTATAAGGTCTGATGGCTCCCCAGGTCCCTCCTATTTCTTCTTGACAGAATTCCTTCACCATGTTTAATGTCACCTTGGTGTCTCTTCCTCACAGGACCTGGACTAACAGACATAGTCATAAGCACTGGGGAACCGCACCTCTGGGAGATGAGAATTCAATTGGTTAAAGTTCTATTTGCCTCCAAGAGTTTAGATAATATTATTCATTTTGCATTTAAAGGTACAACCTGAAATATAAAACAGGGCTCAAAGAAACCATTGAACTCCTAGATTTTCCCCCAGGTTTTGGAACCTTCTATTTGTGTGCAGAATTCACTTTATTCCAGAAATGTGTTGCCTTTCAACTCCTCACCATGTGATCAGTGTACGGCACTCTAGGTAACAGGAGTTGACATTTATTGTTAAACCTGCCTCTTGAATCACTCTGAGGGAGACCGTAAATGTCTCAGATGTGATTCCATATAGAGACTTAAAATGGCTATGTTATCTATATGTGCAATTATGATTCTCTTATTCCTTTCAAAAGATTACAGGTGCTGGAAAGAGGCTGCAAGCTTCTTCTTGGCGAGGTGGGGTGAACAGGAAATTCAGACACACACTGTAGGGTCATGAAAACATTATCCTGGTCCAGTGTCTGGGACCAACCTTATTTATCAGGAACACTTCCCTCGATCTAGAGTTGAAATCATCTGGACAGATTCCAGGAATTGTGGTAGGTGTCCCATCCAGCACAGTTGGGCATGTACCTGTTTCAATGCTGTCATTTGACCTTTGCAGAGCACATGACCCAGCTTTGGTTCAAATCCCACAGGAGAAGCCAAGGTACTACTACTAGCCGGTCTGCGTATCTCTTTTAGATATTCTGTCATTTATTACCATTGTACGAAACAACAGACGTGCAGAGGGGGCTGTGGTTCCATCTCTTTGTTTTCCTCTCCTTCCCCTTCCTGGGGAAAAAAAAAAGTCCGATTTCATTGGGATGGGTAGTATTTCATTTTGTCACAGAAGCCAATATTTGACCAGAATACTCAATCGGAGAACTTTTATCCATTCATGACTTCCTCCATTCTTTGGCGCAAAATACCTCTGACATAGTTTATGTCTTTATAAGATGGAAGAATTTAAAAACGGCTTCCTTTTTGTTTTCTTATTATTAAAGAAGTTTTGCATGTCTGATTTCTGGGTTCTAAAATATTAGCAGAAAATAACCTTGTGGCTCACTCTGAATGAAAGCGCTGTGACTGCTCGTCTCTAAAATTATTTATCTAGAGGGCCGGCTTGAGATGCCATGCACTCATTTGTTCTTTCTTCCACAAATATTTGTTTAAATTTGATCCAACAAATGTTTATTGAGCACCTGTCGTATGCTAAGTGCCAGGGATTCTGTAATAAACAAAATGAACAAAATTTCTACCCTCATTGAACTTATTCCTCGGGGGAGATGCAGACAATGAACAGACAAACGAATCTATAGTTGGGTAAGACCGACGCTATTTCTGTTGGATTAGCTGTGGGGATATTAGAAAAAAGAGGAGTCAGGGATAGGTGTAGGGNAATTTAGCTTAAGAAACTGGGTAAATGTGAAGAAAAGGAGAGAACTGAGGGAAATGCAGGTTTGGTGATAGACTGATTGGGAGTTGGATCGAGAATCCTGTTTTGGGGGACGCCTGAGGGGCTCAGTTTCTTAAGCATCTGCCTTCAGCTCAGGTCATGATCCCAGGGTCCTGGAATGGAGTCCCACATGGGGCTCCTTGGTCAGTGGGAAGCCTGCTTCTCCCTCTGCTTGTCATTCCCCCTGCTTGTGCTCTGTCTCTCTGACAAATAAATAAATAAAATCTTTAAAAAAAAAAGAAAGAAAAAAAAGAATCCTGCTTTGCATATGTGAAGCATCTCATAGGAGATGCCTGTGAGACACTCTGGTAGAGATTTCATGGAGGGAGTTGGGTGGATACGTCTGGAGTTTGGCATCCGGATTGAGACTGATGATATTTATTTAGGATGATACTTAAGGCTTTGGGACTAGATGAGAATCTCAGAAGTGTGTTGATGGAGGCAATAAGCATTCCAAAAACTAATTTTGGGGCTCTCCAATGTTCAGTAATCGGACAGGGAAAACAGATTCATCAGAAGACACACTTACCATGTGCCAGGCACTAAGCTAAGTGGTGGAGATACAAAGAAGAAAAGATGTTAGCTAGCTTTCAGTTCTTTGAGGACAGGAAATACGTATCGTTTTCTTTGGATGCCCAGAATTGACCACGATAGTAGCCACATAGGACCTTGCTTAACCAAAAAGATAGAAGGGAGGGAGCATGCAGAGTTCAATGATGAACCAAAGGTTCTGCTGAATTTAACTCTGTACATGTGGGATTCTATTTGAAAAAAAATAGAATAAAGGCCATAGTCCAGTGAGGGGGCTAGGCAAACAGGTAAGGAAACTATTATAGCACTGTGTGATTGTGCTTCAAAGGGAATTCGGTACCAAATGGTTTGGGAATGTAAAAAGGGCACAGCTGCTTCCGACCAGGGCTGTCACCAGAAAAGGTGATGCTTCAACGGCAAAGAGGGAAATGGATGGATTCTCACCAGGCAGACAAGGGTGAGGAGGGCATTTGTCAAATTACTGAGGTCTAACAACTTTGGTGTACAAGGTGGTGTCATTGTTTCCTGGGTGGAGTGAGATTCTCTGCTACACACTCCCTAAATCTGCTAACTGTGAGCTCGTCCTTGGCTCATTTTCCACTACTGTTCATGTTTGTCCCTTTTAAACAAACATTTATTTAGTGCCTATCTTACACACGAAATCCCCACCTGTCTTGAAGAGCTTCAAACAGTGGGATGAAAAATAGAAGTTAACTGTCAACAAGAAGCCAAGCCAGGATGGGAACATTCTAAACAGAGATAGGAAGACTGTTATAGTCATGCATAGGCATGAAGAGTGAATTCTGACCAAGGATAAAGGGAGGCTACAGAGCGGAAGCATCACTGAGCTGGTAAGTGGGGGTTTATAGGATGAGTGAGTGGAGTCTCTTTCGGGCTGAGGAAGCAGCACGAGCAGGAATAAAGGTAATACAGTGTTTGGTGTGGGAGGAGCAGTGAGGTGTGACTGTCAATGTTTGGAGGGATGCTTTGGGGAGATTGGCTCAAATGCTGTTTGCAGTCAGGTCATGGAGGGCTTAGGATAACATGCCACGGTGTTTGGCCTTTAATCTGTAGGCAACAGTGATGCTCTTTCGCAAGGGAGAGAGAACTTTTCAGCCACCCCTCAAATATCAAGTCAATAGGAGAAAATCCTGGGTAAGGTCGAGAAATTTTCTTATAAATAAAGAGAAGGGTGAGAGCATTACATCCTCCTCCTATTCGGAAGAGTTTTTATAAATCATAATAATAACTGTTAAAGTTTCCTTAAGTCTTGCTTTTAGTCAATGATCTTGGGGGTGTTAGGCTGATGTGATGAGTCGTTGGGTTTCCCAAAGTGCTCTCAGAGATATTGCTGTATCCGAGACTTACGAGTAAACCCTGCGGCTGGCCATAGGACTTCTGGTAAATATGGTGGCTTGACAACACATTAATCTCTTCCCCTTACTTAAGCCTCCTGAAACAACCACATGGAGCCACAGAGCAGAGTGATTGAGGAAAGTGACACCAGTGGACAGACTGTAAGTTCCACTGTCGTTTACTTTCCTAGAATTTAGGGAAGTAGGCAGACGATTTTTGAATTAATGAAGAGGTGAAAAAAATAATTAGATAAAGTCGTTTGCAAGACGCATGGCTGATGGAGTAAAAACCGGACAGGGCAGAGGGGAGGTGGTTCCAAGCTGGGAGCTTGCAGAGGGGAAATGCCGATACCGGGAAAGATCCTGCTCGCTCTTTCTGTCTTGCTGCCTCTCTCGGGCTGCACTGTGTAATCCTGTTGCAGTTGTTAATCTTGTGGCAGTTGACTCTGATCCAATTCAGTATGCTTCTTAGATCCAGAAACAGACATGCTCCGTCCTCATGCATCAATCCGCCCTGCCCAGTTAGATACCGTCATTCCTGCCCAAGAAGAATTCATTGGATCCTGTAAAAGCTTCACGTTCCATCTCGGCCACAAAAAAGAGGGAAGCGTTGCAAAACTTCGACCCTGGAACTTGCCCCATGGGCTTTGCTGACTGCAGGAAACCACCAGGAACTTCAGCTTCTGTGTCCTTGAAGTGGATGAAATTGTTGCTGGTTACTCAGGGCCATGTTTTCTTTTTTATTCCTCATGATTTCTCTCCAAAATCTTAACAATATGATTCTTCTTTGAAAGTCAAAATAGTAAACCCATCACAAGGCTTATGATTGTCCATTTGTAGAAGAAACTGGAAAGGTATTCTGTCAATGGACACCTGAGTGATCTAGGGATAAAAAAGGAGGGGAGGGTTTGGCAGGCTGGCCTTGCGAGGCCTGATGAATCAGTTCCTTCCTGAAGAGACCATAGCGTGGTGCTGAGGAGCCCGGCCTCAGGAATACAGAACTAAACTCAAATCCCTGCCAACCGCGGGTGGCTTTGTGTAACCACTTATCCTCTATGGGAATCCGTTTCTTCATCAATTAAATGAAGATAATTGATATGTCTCTGGGGTTGTGCGCTGATTAATGAGGTGATATCTGTAAAGTGTTTAGCACGGTGTGTAGTGCATTTAACAAGCGATCCTGCGTGAAACTGAAAAAAGGAGGACACCAAAGGACCAAAGTTTGTCATCATTCATCTCACACATCCAGATGGCTGAGACACTGAGTGTGAAGGAAATGAGCATTCAGGTCCCTGGAGAGTTGAACTCTTGTGGGACAAGTACAGTGTCTCAGGATTTTCTATGGCCTCTAGGAGTCATCCTTCGAGGTTCCCCACTTCCCACTTTATGTACTCATCAAAACAATGCTGCGGTAGATCATTTAGCTTCCAGGTTTGCTGGTGTCTGGAAGAGGGAGCTCTAAATATTAGATGCCAGTATTCTGGTTACTTAGCAAAGGGTATTTTCCTTCTAAATGCATGAATTGCGATTTTGATTTATACATTAGTCTCTTGTGAGTTTAGTTCACATGAGTCACCATCTAGTCTCGATCCTGTCTGGAGGTGAATTCAAGGGAGACCTGTGCAGTCATAATTTTTTTCTGCAATGTCTCCATTTTTTCCCTCCATTTCTGCTCTTTCCAGGGATGATCTATATCCACGTGACATTGGTTTCTCTCTGTAGATTCTCCCACTGTTTACCCTGCCCCATTCTGCGGCTACTCAGACCCTCTCTGGTGTCTGGAGTCCCTGCTTTGTACCATGTGCTTTACTGATTCAGGGTTTCACGGCTCCTTTGGCTGTGGGGGATCCACAGTCCAAAGGGACACACTGAGCCCAAATAGGTCTGATATCTGGTGTCCCCAGCATTCAAACCTATTTCACTGATGCACCTGTCCCTGTTGCCTTCATGCGCCAATTTCTTCTGGAGCTGTGACAGTGTTGCTTATGTTGGAAAGAGGCTGCTGCCCCTGCCTCTGGCCCTCTGAGAGGTCTCCCTCTCTCTCAGACTCAGAGCCTGTTAGAGCTAGCAAAATGTCCCCAGATTTCCATTTTACTTTCCTACGTGAATGAATGTGATTCTGCCAGAGGGTCTAGATCAACTGTCTAGGAAATAAGAAATTCCCCAGCCTCTCTGAGATGTCAGCTGCTGCCCCCTGTCTCCAGTCAGTTGGTTCCTTAAGACCTTACTAGAATTTGTCGCAGATACTGGAATTTCACTTTTCGAATATATATATATTTTTCAGGGTCAGTCAGCTTCTTCCATTATCACGTTCCATAACACATTCAGCTTCCCATGACCTCGGAGCCCAGATGTTTGCTCTCATTATTTTCTGGCCAGTCGTCCGGGTAGGTTACAATAGTTTGTCTCCTTTTGTTTTTTCTCCACCCTTCTGCTGCTTTGGAGATATTATTTACTCACCGTAAAATTTACCCATTTAGCTGCACAGTCTGGGGAGTGTTTGTAATCACACACGCTTGTGTAAACCATCACCACAGTCTAGACAGGGCAGCTTCTCTACCCTACTATGTTTCCGTTTTCTGGTGCTTATGAAAGGTGGCTAGAAATCCTTGAAAACATCATACTTAAAGATCCTTGACAGGGAAACATCTTAGGAGAAATTTTATTGAAACTTTCATCCAGGTGACATGTGCCAAGTTCAGACACTTCCAAGACTGAAGTTCCAGTTGTATTTTTGAGCCTTTTCTCCCCGTTAAAGGCCACATTTGCCATCTACATCTGCTGTCGATGAGGACTATATTCGCAGATGGCAGGTGTCTTGGGCGAAGACTAACCCACTGGCCTCATCCCCTCTCCATTGCTGCCAGCTGCTGTTTTACCAGTTCTTGGTCAGGTGCACAATTCAACCGTTAACGTCCGGTCTTTCCCTGGCCAACGTACTGAATGAAGTGTCACAGACCTTAGCAGCTTTGGAAAACTGCTATGCAGATTGGGTAACCTCTTTTCAGTTCTTCCTAGGGTCTGTCATTCCAGTCAACATTCCAGCTCTTCTTTCACCAAGAAATTGGAAGTGTGTGTTTTTTCCATGTTTCCTTCATTGCTTGCCAGTATCTGTCCGATATGATTATGTGTGACCGTAGTAGAGTAATGATGCCTCACTGGATCTCCATTTCCATTCATTTATTCACTCATTCATTCATTAATCAGTAAGCCTCCGGCATGTGTGGCTTACAGATGGCAGACATCAGCCCCATTATACTTTATAGTACTACTGAATTGGATCCTTAAAACAACACCGATTTGGGGCGCCTGCGTGGCTCAGTTGGGTAAACATCTGCCTTCTGCTCAGGTCATGATCCCAGGGTGCTGGGATCGAACACCATGGGGGGCTCGCTGCTCGGCGGGGAGTCCGCTTCTCCCTCTCCCTCTGCCGCTGCCCTGCTCCTTCTCTCTCACTCATTCTCTCTCTCTCAAGTAGATAAATAAAATCTTTAAAAACAAACAAACAAACAACAAAGCTGATTCTACATTTGGGGAAACTGGTGGCTTGCTTAAGGAATCTGATCACTGAGAGACGACAGTGCTGCAACTCAAAACCTGGTTCTCTCTGATTGCCAGGATTGTACTCCTTTCTGAGTTGGTTGTGGTGTAAGTGTGATGCCCTAGTGGAGATAATCAGTGGGGATTTGGCTCTATGAGTCTGAAGTTCAACTGAGATGTCTCGGACAAAAACAGAGATTTAGGAGTCATTGACATAGAGATGGTCTTGGAAACTATGCACATAGATGGAATCGCCAACAGAGGGGGAGAGATGAGATCAGAAGAGACTAGAATTATAGCCCAGACATGGTCTACTTCTAACATTCCACGCTTCTCTGGACTCCACATGGTTATATTATTGCTTGTCTTTGTCGGCTGTCCATGTTATCCTAATGACAGCATCGTCGCTTGGTATCCTTCTGTTGATCTGAGAGTCTTGTTGTAATAGTTCATGGCTGTGCTTCCACTCACTCAAAGGAAGAAGAAGAATGCCCTTTTGTGTGCCCATCTTCTATACTTCCAAGCTGTGCTTAGGTCTTGAGTATGACTTACCGACCCCACACCCATCCCCTCACCCACTAGGGGTCCATTACATGCATCGTTCCTCCCCACATCCTTTTCCATTGCTCAAGAAACCTTTCCCTGACCTGAGGAAACATTCCTCCTCTCCTTGATTGAACCTGGGCTAGACTGGAATTTACCATGGAGTTCCATTATTCTGGGAAACCAAAGTATGGAAAACCCCAAAACAGACACGAATGCATTTGGAAAGGACATATTTTAGTCAGTTTATTTATGATCACACCAGAGACTTGCTTGTCTGCTCTTCCTTATCGAGCGCTTCCTCAACATTTGCTCTTTCTTTCTTTCTTTCTTTCTTTTTTAAAGATTTTATTTATTCATTCGACAGAGACAGCCAGCTAGAGAGGGAACACAAGCAGGGGGGAGTGGGAGAGGAAGAAGCAGGCTCCTAGCGGAGGAGCCGGATGTGGGGCTCGATCCCAGAACCCTGGGATCGCGCCCTGAGCCAAAGGCAGACACTTAACGACTGAGCCACCCAGGCGCCCCTGCTCTTTCTTTCTTAACACTGTTTGCCAAGCCCCACCTCAATTCCATATTTAGAATTTTTAGGATTCTCCCTCCAGCTTGTTCCTGTGGGAGGTCTAGATTTATCCTGTGCTGGTTTGGGGTTAATGAGAAGCTTCTAGTTGAAGATGATTTTCACTTTTGTATATCACACTTCAGACTCCTGAGGCCCACTAATTAGGCTGTTTATCCCACCCACTTATATTTATTCAGCGATGCCTGAATGTCTTTATTACCTGAAGGAAATAGCATAGGCTAGGTAGATCCCCAATCCTGGGACTGTGCTATGTACATAATTAACGTTCATCCTGCGAGAACTCGGTGAAATTGAGGATAGAAAATAAGCTTGTGTTTACTTAGAAAGACTTGAGCTAGATATTTAGAACTCTTTGGGGCGCCTGGGTGGCACAGCGGTTAAGCGTCTGCCTTCGGCTCAGGGCGTGATCCCGGCGTTGTGGGATCGAGCCCCATATCAGGCTCCTCCACTATGAGCCTGCTTCTTCCTCTCCCACTCCCCCTGCTTGTGTTCCCTCTCTCGCTGGCTGTCTCTATCTCTGTCGAATAAATAAATAAAATCTTTAAAAAAAAAAAAAACCTTTAAAAAAAAAAAAAAGAACTTTTTGACCCCAAGGAGCAGCAAGACCTCCTAACCCAAGGGATTTGTGCCTGTGCTTCCTTATATTTTTATTTTTTAAAGAAGAGAAAACAAATCACTTTCCAAAGATAGTTTAAGTGTCATCCTGCCTGGAGGAAAGGCAATGGGCTAAGTGACTTCTCAAGGTCTTTCTTAACCTGGGGATTTTTATAACCACTCACCCAGAAAATGTGCTCCTTGAGTAAGAATCAGCTAGCTGTGTTTTCCCAAATGAGAACTTGAAGACACTGTTTCTCTGTTAGCATTGCAGGTTCCAGGGGTAGATGAACCCCAGCACCTTCTCTCGGATGCTGGAAATTTCTGTCACCCATACAAGCACACGTCCATTGCTCTCAGACATCTGCGTGGCTTCCAGTCGATGCTGAGATAGTCAAGAGGTTTCGTGTTAATTCTGTGGTTGGGTGGCGGGTAATCATCAGCACCTGGGAGAAACACGTGAGGCCCCTTATTCTGGCTCAGAAACACTCTGGTGGTTTAAAGGCTCTACGTTAGGGCTTGGGAGACTTGAGGTGGCACCTGGCTCAGCCCCCGACTACATGCAGCCCAAGTTTCTGTGACCCCGTAGAATGCCCGCCATAGAGGTTAGGGGGGCAGGTGCTGGAATCCAGCCGGCTCTACTGCTTATGAATTGAATGAGTTTGTCCCAGGACTGTGATCCTTTAAATTCAGTTTGCAGGTTTGCCTTTCATAAAATTGTGGGGACAGTGCCTACTTTCGAGAAGCCTGGGGAGGATGAGAGGGCCTCATTTATGAATATGGGGTGGTCCATCACCTGGAACAGTAGAAGGTGCTCACGACCTGTTTGATGCTGTCATTAGTTTCATTTTCTTATTTGTAGAATGAGGAGACTAGGCCAAGACAGGAGATCTTTTTCACCTTTGAGAGTTCGTGAGGCAAATGCTACTTTGTCCACAGTGCCATTGACTTCATTTTCTCCTTCCATCTTCTTGGGGACCCCACGGTTTCCCCCAACCATCAGGCTGGCTGTCATGTGGCCTGCTGTGCTGACTCCTCTCTTGCCCATCACACGGGGCCCCTCCCTTGTCACTCACTCCTCCATATGGTGGTCCTGTGTTTGATGGCGGATCCCGTCAGGTCTACAAGTGTACGTTCTCCCCCTCCTCAGCCATTGATCCTGTCAAGCGCTGAGCAATGGCCTTGCCAAGCCTTCCTCTCCTGTGAGCAATCTGCAAGACTGCCTGACATTCATAAGTTCTGGAGCTGTTTTTCCTTCTGAAACAAAGTCATCTCCAAACTTTTACATTAGAGATCATTCCGGAGCTTTATTTTCACCATCACTGAGCTGGAAAGGGGACTAAGATATCCCATATTTTCCTCCTCCTCGAAATCAAGCATCTCAAATAAAAACCCTTCTGATTCTCATCTTTCTCATTTGCTCTCCTAATGCTCAAATGAAAACGAGACTTTGCCTTTTGATTTTCACTCCTTTGTCATTTTTCCAGTGGCTGACAACCCAAGAGTGCGGGGGACAAGCTTCGGCAAGTCCTGGGTGAGAACGTGATGGTGGCAGCTCTGTCACCAGGCAGATGGGCAGTCCGGCTGCTTTCTCGATGCCAGTTCTGCTAATGCCCCAGGACTAGTTTGATGAAATATCTTTCACCACAGGGAAGTCCGTGAGGCAGTGTGGGAGCTAGACTATTCTAAATAGCACGGGTGGGCCTAGTGTGCTCATATATGGGGTAGACAGGAACTTCAGAAGCCAGTGTGAATTTCCAACTCCTCCTGGGCTTCTCTGTGCTTTCGGGATAATTTAACCTTCTGATCGCTGGCAGAATGTAATCAGATGTCCTAATCTATGGGAAGATGCTACTAATGGATCGTGTTGACCCTAAACAGGGCCTTTGCCATTGGAATGAGGACCACATGAAAAGTGTGTTTAACCTCCAATACACTTCTCTGAAGATGCAATTTCAGGCCACATGTTAGGCAGATCGAGAGAGATGTATTTGCCCTGGAGTGTGTCCTGGTGTTTTTCAAATTTCAAATCACACATGTAAGGTAGCCATGTAATTCTAATAATATTTCAACCTGATTTTACACACATGCACACACACACACACACACACTCGCTCTGGGTGAGGTTCTCTCCCCAGCTTGCCCGCTACCGCAGGGGCCCAGACTGGCAAGAGCTCGTTTTATCACTACATGATTATTAAGCTTTGTTCTTCCTTTCCTTTGAACTTTTGAGATATTGGTTTTTATTTCACGTGGCTCTTCACTGAAGGAAAGGAGAAATTTATTTGGCAGGTGCAGTTCTTTGTTTTAAAATTAAATGGACTCTACCCTTTGTCTTCTCTCCTTAGAAGCACTTATTTACGTGTGTTCTCACCATTGCTTATTTTACTTTCTTGTTTTTTGCATCGTATCTTTTTCTTCCTTCCTCTGTCCTCTTTCTCTCTTTTTTTGTTCGTACACACACACACACACAGTCACTTTCTTGGTTAGATCTCTTCGGTTTGCCTAGAAATAATTCCTTCTGCCATGTTCTATAGCCCCGAGCTGGAATGACGTCACTTGATGAATTCTCTGATGACTGTTGCCCCGAGGAGGCAAGTATGGTTTGTGGTTAGAGAGGGCGTCCCTGGATCTGAAGGTGCTTTCTGCTTCTTTTCTTCAGCTTCAAAGTACAAGGTCTTTTGTGCTTGGAAGTTTCAGGTCAGCCTTTATTGACTCCTGTCTTGGGATTTATTCTAATGGAGAGGAACTACTTCTATGCTTGAGCTAGAAAACTTTGGTTAACCTTATTAAATGAGTTAGCTTGGCAACGCTAAAAGATAGAAGAGATCCAGATTTTATGGGGCCTAAAGCTAATACAAGAAAATGAATTTAAAGTTACAAATAAAAACACTATATGCAGGACCTTACAAGGGATCCCTGCGAGTGAGGGCACAGATGAAGCTTCACTCACTTCACGATAAATTTATTTCTGGTAAAATGGGATCCTTGTTGCAAGACCCTAAAATAGTTTGCGCCTCTGAAAATCTTGTTTGCTTTGCTATAGTTCTTGACGATATCCTCCATCACCTCCCTGCCATGTGCCCATTTACACTTAAAGATAAGAGAATAACCATTTGACTTTTGAGCTTCTTTTTCAGGTCACCCTGAGTCACAGTTGTTCCTGAGTCATGATTTTGGCTTCAGCTTCTGGCCCTTCTCGTTTGGGCTTTCCTTTCTTTTTATCTTTAGTTCTGATCACTTTCAACTCTTCCTTTTTCTAGATTGGATTAAATTGCCCTACATTTCTGACTCCTATAGAAATTTCCTGCTGTACTCTCAGCCCCAAGGAACCCAAATCCCAGTCAAATTCCATTCCCTGGGGGTAATATCTAGATAGGCTCGATCTGTTGATCTGGTTAGAAGTGGGGAAGAGGTTTCAGACGGTTACAGAGCTTCAATTACATCCACAGTGGTCCAGGCCAACCCCTTGACTTGCCTCCATTAGTCATCTTCTTCCAACCTTAACAGAGAAAAAAATCAATCATCTCTTTCTCTTTAACAAATACTGCAGTCTTATACTATGCAAGGGCTAAATGTCTCCAGTTGAATCATGCAATTTCAGGGGTATGCCCAGGGGACTCTGGGAGCACAGGTGAAGGGAACTGAACCCATCCTAAGGATTCTGGAAGGTTTCCATGAGGTGGTCATTCACAGAAGACTGTGAATGCCAAGTCAATCAGCTTGAACTTTATCTTTGGGAAAATGGGATCCACTGACCAGGGTGCTGGCTTCACCAGCTTTTCCTTTTAGAAATCTCCTGCTAGCAAGAGATATGGGTTGGAAGGAAGGAATATGGGTTGGAAGAAGCCATGCTAGAGGCAGGAAAAGTAGTTGGTCAACCACTGTGGTCCAAAAGAGAGACTAGAACACTGTTGGTGGAAAGGGAAAAGAGGCATAGGAGATAAGAGGTGTGGATTCGATACTTAGGAAATAAAGTAAGTAGAACCGAATAATTCAAGAGTCTGAATTTTAGGTCATAGTCACTGGCAAAACTACACAAGTTTCCACAGCTTTCCTGCCCATCTTGCTCTATTTCAACCCCTTTCTAGCTAGGACAGAAAGAAGATGGGGGAGGCATGGCATGCTTCTTTTTTTTTGTAAGATGAACCGTGTTTATTTGTTAAGCTGTGTTATCAAATAAGGCCAGTAGCAGGTCCAAGGTGAGTGAAGGAAACCCCACTGCAGGGGGACCCCAAATTCTAATCAGCTAGAGACCTTGCTCGGCTGCCATGGCTAGGTGGGCTCCTCAGCTGTCTTCCCTGCCCAGCTGTTGTGTCTGGGCTTGCTTTCTCTCTCAGGCTGCTGATTTAAGAGAACAGCCTTGCCTTTCACTGGTGTTTACGATGGGTGCGACATGGGCTCTTGGGACTGAGAAGCACTGTAATTCACAGAGCTCATGGCTCCCACTGGGTGAAGCTCAGATATATAAAGGCTGGCTTGGAAACCAAGGCCTCCTGGATTCCAATCAGACAGGCCTGATTCCTCTCCTTCCAGTGGCTTTTATGACCCATCCTTGCCTGAGATGACAAAGTTCCTCATTGTCCACCAAAAGGTAAAAATCCGTAAGAGGCAATTCAATTTCACAGGTCATAAAGTTATATGTCCACTTCTTGCACTTCTTCTTCTTGTTTATTATGGCAGAAAACTTCTGAGTTCACCATCTATATTTTGTCAGTGGATAGAAAGTGTTTTATCCTACATGTTCCTCCTGCCTCCTGACACCCTCTCTCCTCACCCTGGCCTTGCTTGTATCTCATTCTATTCCTTACCTAAGACATCCCTTAAATCAAGCCTCGCCACTTCCTGGCAGGTAAAAGCAATCTGCCTGTTGCTGAGACTGGGGCTGCGTTTCCTCTGGGTGATGGGATTTGCAGTGGAGTGAGGGGCAGAAGAGGTAAGCAAAAGGAGGGGCAGATGTCCCCTTTTCTGAGCAGTGCCTAGAGTAACTATATAGTTTTTCTTTTCCCCTGGGACCCCATAGGTTTACATACACAGTTTTCATCCTAAGGATGGTAACTAACTGGTTTGACATGTTTATTGTTCCCTTTTTTTCTTTTTTTAATTGTATTTATTTATTTATTTAGAGAGTGCGCAAGCAGGGGGAGGGGCAGAAGGAGAGGGAGAAAGAATCCCAAACAGACTCAGCGCTGAGCGTAGAGCCCAATAGGGGGCTCGAGCCCATAACCCTGAGATCATGACCTGAGCCAAAACCAAGAGTCAGATGCTTAACCAACTGAGCCCTCCGGGGTCCTCTGTTCCCTTATTTCTATAAACCTGGTAAGGAGGCATGTTTCATGGTATCAGCCTTGCGTACAGCCCCTTGATGGAGGAGCTTTCTGTCTCATGTGACTTCTTCCCCCCATGGCCGTGGTTGACTGAACCAGGAATAAACCCCTGACCAAAAGGTAGCCAGCCAATTCATTACCTGGCTGAGGATGTAAGACCTGGGCCAATCAGATTCTCCCTTTTGAGAATTTGGGGCTTTTCTCCCCTCATTTCACTATACCTTCAAACAGATGAATCACTAAATTCTACCCCTGGAACTAATAATACGCTACATGTTAACTAACTTGGATTTAAATTAAAATAAAATAAAATAAATTCAAGAAATTCCAAACATTTGGAAAAATTGGAAGGATTATACATTCTCTACCTATAAACCCACCACTGGATTCTAAGTTAACATTTCACCCTGTTTTCCCATGTATCGATCCATCTGGCCATTCTTCTAGTCATCCATAAATACGTAACATTTTTTATGCATGTCACAGTAACTTGCAGAAATCACGGCACTACGAAATACAGTATGGAGACTGTTGGGAGTTGGTGGAGAGTATTGGAGCTAGAAGGTCACATAGAACGGGGCAGGTGGGGGGGCTGGAGGTGACTGGGTCCCAGTGGCGGACAGCTGATGCGTGGTGGATCCAGTCTGCAGAGAGAAGGAGATGGAGCGGACATGTAGAATGAAGCAGAGGCTGTAACCCCTCTGGGGCACATATGAGATGCAGAGAAAAACCACTTCAGTTTGGAAACGTTTCCGGTGCCGGGTTATAATTTCCATGGGGACCAGCTGTACTTATTTTTTAATTTTTGTGGGTTTTTTTTTTTTTTTGGTCTTTTGGATACAATAAGATTTCTGGGTCCTTTATAAAATCTATTTTTAATTTTCATTTATTTATTTTTTATTTAGAGAGGGGCAGAGGGAGAGGGGGAGAGAGAGAATCTTAAGTGTGGAGCCCAACGTGGGGCTCAATCTCACAACTCTGAGATCATGACCAGAACCGAAATCAGAGGGTCAATGCTTAACCGACTAAGCCACCGAGGTACCTTGATAAAATCTCTTTTTACTTGAGCTACTTTCTGGCAACCTAAAGACTTCCACTTTGAACATCCTATTTATTTCAGCGTAGTCACTGGGCTCCTACCTGTCCGATGGGTGTTAGGCACTCTGAAGACACGGTTCCCTCTTTCTGAGATGTCCTGGCCCCATGATTCCATGGCAGACAATCAACACCTGCTCTTGCTTTGGTGGCCCATTTCTGTGAAGCCTTCCCGCACTGGCCAAGGCAAAAGGAATCAAGCTCTCCTTTGTGCTCCTAGAAACCCTTATACACACTCGCACTGTACTGATCTCAACATTGTGTCTGAGTTCTTTGTAGATTGTGTCACAATGCAGGCGATGTAGTCCTTTTTATATCGCCACGAGTTAACAATATTTAGCACATAGTAGACCTGCAATAAACTTAGCAAAGTTGATGTGTATTTTCTTCCATTGTTATGACTGGAAAGCCTTCTGGACCTTTTCTGCTACAGGGTTGCAGCAAGCACGGAAGTGCACTGCTCAGATTGCCCTGCAAGAGACAGGCTCCCACAGGAGCACAGTGAGCCGACAGTCTCCAGCTATAGTGTTTTGGGCTCTGTCATGGGGTTTGAGCTGAAGACATGCACCCTTCTAACAGCTTCTGCCAGTGACTGGGGACAGGGGGATGTGTGTGGGTGGGGTAACAGGAGCTACACATTTCTGACCAACATGGCGCGGGCCAGCACTTCCTCAGGGCCGCTCTGCAGTCTGAGGCTCTTCCTACCTAATCCTCCTTCCTTCCTTTTCTTCTTCCAGAGTGGGTAGACCTGCATTGTGGCCCGAAGACCACCGTGTTTATTTCTGTTCCCTCGTCACATTATCTTTCTCAGGTATTATCCCCCAATAAACCTCTTGCTTTTCAAACTGCTTTGGTGTCTGCTTCTTTAAGAACCCAAACTGACGTAGTTATTATTGGAAGTGGTAAAAACAAACAAACAAACAAAAAGTCAGGTGGTAAGATCAGCTAGTTCCCTGATCCCCTTCTGACTGTCTGAAAGGATCTCAGCTAGAGTGGTATGTGGTTCACAGACAGTTCTCGCAACAAAATGGCAGTCCCATTGGTCAAATTTCACTAGTTGTGATTTTGAAAAACGTCCCCCTAGAAGGAATGCCCTTCCTGGTGTGATGACTCAGGCATTGGAAAGGTATAGGGTAACAATGCACAGAGGACAATGGAATTGGCTGGTTATTTCTACGTTGCGGTGACCTCCTGCAGAGGAATAACGAGAAACTGAGGGTAGTTAGCAAACAGCTAAAACATTAGCGTGTTGGCCAGAGAGCTTTTTTGGTGGCTTAAAAAGCTCACTATCTCCTGCAGCGGGTAATTAGACGAGGAGGTAATGCAGGTTCTGGCAGTTACAGTCACAGAGCTTCAAATACTGAAATCTCAGCCAAAGCCCAGGTCTCATATGGTTATAGGGACGTCTGGGTGAATATCATGGGGATTGTACCTCTGTAGGCTCCCCTGAACCCTCAGAGCATAAAGAGGTCAACTAGTCCTCCTATTAAGAGAGAGAATTTCTCCTGTTTAGAAAGACACCGCAGAGACTTTGCTGCCACAGGCAACAGGCGCCCCATCAGGAGATGTACTTCCTTTCCCAGTTGCCAGACCAATTACCAGAGTTAAATCCTACCATAACCCACCCAGGGCGGGGGGGTGTTGAGCCTGATAAGGAAGGAAAAGGCTTCTATCCCACAGGAGATGCAAGACTTAGCCACTGTTTCCTGGCGGAAGCCATAGAAGTGATATTGAAGATGCTTAGAGGCTGGAACATGAGATTGAATAAGAAGCATTCACTGACTTGGGGTTCCTCTCCCAGGATATAGTTTTACATCCTGGAAAACGTTTTAGGGTTTGCGACAAATTCTGCTAGAGTGTAAGAGTGAATCTTAGAAGCCCAAAGGAAATGACAGCCCATGTTGAGCAGAACAAAAATGCCTGAGTTGCTGTGAAAGATGGTGTAGGAATGATTGAGGAGGTTTAGGCTCAGGGAGGGCAACACGCTAGAAGGGAGGCATCATCGGAGGCCAGAATACCCACTGGAAGATTGTGTTCCATGGGAGGGCCACGAGGACAGACACTCTACTCATGAAGGCCGTCAAATCTGCGCTGAAGAGAAGGGCACAGCATCACTAGCAGTTTCAGCGGTGGTTTTCCTCCGCAGGTCAGGGCTGACAATAGACGAGGCTGTCACAGAATTTGGCTTATTAATGCAATAGAAATGACGGGGCCCCAAAGCAATAGAAGCCAGGTAGCAGTTCTTGATCTTCAGAAGCTGGTAAGACTGGGGGGAGGGGCGACAAAGGGGGCTTGACCTACAGGGAATGAAAGAGATGTTTATTTTTTCCTGGAATCTTTGCTATGATGAGAAAATCTTTGATCTTATTTTCCAACACTGCAAGTTATGGAATTTTTTTGACTTTCAACACTTTCTTTTAATTCTGTTTATACTGAAGACAATTCTTACCTGAATTCATACCTCTCTTGTGGTATCTTATGAAATACCGTCAGCAGAAGCCACCCCATATTTTCACCTTTAGCCTCAAAATCACTCAACTGGACCAGCTCATTAGGTACTTTTTTTTTGGGGGGGGGGGTCTTCCAGTTGATCACGTGAGACAGTTTTACCACATTTCATCACCTCATAGCACAGCCATGTCTTCAGTTTTATTTAATAATTTCCTTGAGCCAGGTCCATATATTTTAGGTGTTTGCTCACATAAGCGCCCATTTCTAGGTCCCAATTTCTGTGTCAGTCAGCTCCAGCTGTGTAATACACCACCCCCGGATTCAGTGGCATATAACAATGGCCACTCGTTATTTTGCTCACAACTCCACAGGTTAGCCTAGCTGGTCTGCTCCACACTGTGCTCCTGCAGAGAGGCTGCGACGACTTTGCTTCACACTGCAGGCCCATGGGTCGGCCTCCGCTCCTGGTGGGACTTTTATTTGGGAACCAGTGGGTTACCCAAGGCACGTTCTTTCCATGGCAATGGCAAAAGTCCAAGCGAACCACCCTCACTGCACGGACACAGCTTAAGTCTTTTCTCGTGTCACACTTACTAAGCTTCCGTTGGAAAAACCAAGTCACATGGCCAAACCCAACAGGCAGCAGAGGAGTGAGGAAGTATACCCTCCCACAGTAGAAAGGACGGGAGTGAATATTTTCTGAACACTCCTCTGAACTATCATAGCTACACTAATTTGGGGGTGTTTTATGATATATCTATGTAGGGTACTTGAATGTATATATAATTTTGGATTTTAAGGCAGGGGTGTAGGCCAGAGACAAACATTTTGGAGGTCGTAGCATACAGATGCATATAAAGCCATCACTAGGGTGAGGTTGCCAAGGGGGTGTGTGCTGATGGAGAGCACAAGGGGTCCCATTCTGGAAATTGGGCAGTCTGGCTTTCAGAGATTGATAAAAGAGGAATCAGCAAAGGCAATAGGACGAAAGCGATCAAATAGGTAAGGCGAAAACCAGGAGACCACAGGGTCTGAGAATATTTACAGAATTCCCTTCGAAAAGTATTTAGATGAACATTTTCAGCCTTAAATACCCATGTTAGAAACAAAGAAAATAAAAAAGGTAGAAGTTAATAAGATTAACACCCAACTTAAGAAGTTAGAAAAAGGGCAAAAAAATAAAATCCAAAGAAAATAGCAGGGGGAAAATGAGGAGAGAGCAGACATCAGTGCAACAAAAAACAAACAGTAAGGATGACTCACAGTAGTAAATATTTATTCTTTGGAAAGACTAAGTCAGTTGACACAAGTATGGTGATGAACCAGCTCAAAAGAGAGGAGGCCCAAACAAGTAATATTAGAAACGGGAAAGAAGTCAAACTGCAAATGTGACAGAGACACGAAGAAGAATGTGACAATCTTACAATCGACTCAATGCCAGTAAAGTTGAAAACGAATGAAATGGGCAAAAAACTCCAACCAAGTTATCAAATCTGAAACAAGAAGATTTAGAAAGCTAAATACTCTTTAAAAATTAAAAATATTGAAACTATAGTGAAATTTTCCCGTAAAAATATCACCCAGAAATTTCTTTCTCTTTTCTTTTATGTCAGTGGTAACATTCAAAGAACTACTTCTATGTTTATACCTGAACAATTGTAGAATTTGGTAAAAAGAGAACACTCTTGAACTCATTTGTGAGGCCAGCAAAATTTGATACCAATAACTGAAAGGAACTTATTATTCTAGGAACTTATTATTCTAGGTCACTATCTCTTATGAACATAGATGCAAAATTCCTAAACAAAATATTAGCAAATCACTTCTGTTGCATGAAAATGATAATGCGTGATGACCAGTTTGGGTTAAATTCTGCAATGTGAGTTTAGTTTAATACTAGACTAGCAGTTACTAGAATTCAGTGAATTAATGAATTAGAGGAAAAAGTGAAAAAAATTATACTTCATATGGATGCAGAAAAACGTTTTAAAGAATGCTGCACATACTTATTATTTTAAAAAACAGGATCAACAGGGGCGCCTGGGTGGCGCAGTCGTTAAGCGTCTGCCTTCGGCTCAGGGCGTGATCCCGGCGTTCTGGGATCGAGCCCCACATCAGGCTCCTCCGCTAGGAGCCTGCTTCTTCCTCTTCCACTCCCCCTGCTTGTGTTCCCTCTCTAGCTGGCTGTCTCTGTTAAATAAATAAATAAATAAATAAATAAATAAATAAAAAAATAAATAAATAAAAAATAAAAAAAATAAAAATAAATAGGATCAACAAACTAGCAAAAGAAGGAAATCTCTTTAACAGTTAAGTATCATCCGCAGGAAACCTAAAGCAATGGTGTTATTTTAGTGGTGATATGTTGAATGCGTTCTTAATAAAATAGACAAGACAAGGGTGTTTATTCTCACCACTTTTATTTAACATTGCAGTGAAAGTTCTAGCAGAGCAGAAAAGAAAGAAAACATAATAAAAGGTAGAAGAATTAGAAAGTAAGAAACAAAAGTGTGATTTTTTTAACAATTATATTACTGAATACATAGAAAACCTACCATGACCTAATTTATTAGAATAAAGAAAAGAGTTAAGCAAGGATGTTGGATATAAAATCAATATATGAAAATTAACTCCATTCCTAGACCCAGCAATACACATTTAGAAAATGTAATTTTAAAAGGAATCATTTGTTCTGGCTTCTGGTAACAATAGGGTAACTTAGCTGAACTAATCATTCCTCAGATAACAATTAGAAAATACGGAAAAAAATATTTTTAGAACTGTTCGACTTTTTCGAGAAACGAGAGAGTTATGAAAAGCAAAGAGAAACTAGCAGGGTGTTAACCCTAGAAAGATGAACTGTGAGTTAGGTATTTTTTTTTAAGGTTTTATTTATTTATTTGAGAGAGAGAGAGAGAGGGAAAGGATGAACAGGGGGAAGGGCAGAGGGACAAACAGACTTCCCACTGAGCAAGCAGCCCTATGTGGGGCTCTATTCCAGGACCCTGGGATCATGACCCACGCCAAAGGCAGACGCTTAACTGACTGAGCCACCCAGGCGCCCCAAGAGTTGGGTATTTTAATATGGGATACTCTCCAGTGCAGCAAAGCTCATTGGGCAGAAAGCCATAGCCCTACTGGCTTAATGTGTTAAAGAACAGAACTTGGGACAATTTAAAAAATAAATAAATAAATAAGTAGAACATTAGGTGGGAAATCCTAGATGGTAAGGATCCCCAGAGGGGTGAACCCCAAAATTTGTAAATATAATCCACCCAAATCCTTGGATGACCATTCACTTTCCTTTCACGGGAGAGACTCCAGAAGGAAGTGTGATAAACACAGACAAACAACAAAGAAAAACAGTGGAAGGTGAAACAACTGAGAAGAAATTTAAACTTCCATCCATCACAGGAGAGACAGAATTTGGAGTTTGAGTACAGCTCAAGTAAAAAACAAAATTACCCTTCAGGGTAAATAACAGAATGTAGAGTCTATACAACTTTCATAATGTCCGGTATCAATTAATTATCAAGAGACACGTGAGAGTAACAGAAATCGGGCCCATATACGAGAATAAAAGAAGTCACCAGACCCCAACTTCAAGATGATGCAGATGTTGCAGTGAGGAGATAGGGACTTCAAAGCAGCTGTTGTGAATATGTCCAAGAATTTAGAGAAAGATACTTTCATCATGAACAGATGGGAAATGCAATCAGAGAACGAAAACCTATAAAAGAGAACAACATGGAAATTCTAGAGCTGAACAGTATCATTACTGGAATGAAAAATTCGTTCAATGAGTTTAACAGCAAATAGGAAACGGCAGAAAAGTCCATTAACATAGAACTAGAACAAAAGAGGATTGCCGGAGGGAGGGGGTGGAGGATGGGCAAAATGGGTGGAGGGGAGCTGGAGGCACCGGCCTCCAGGTAAGGACTGAGGAAGTCACTGAGATGAAAGGTAGAGCAGAAAATGTCGTCAATGGTACTGCAATAGCGTTGTATGGTGACAGATCAGAGCTCTACTTACAGTGAGAACATGACACACGGAGTTTTCAGATCACTATGTTGTAAATCGGAAACTAATGTAACATTGTGTGACAGGCTTCAGTGGAAAAAAGAAACTAAAGTAATAGAAATTACACAACCTGAGAAGTGGAGAGAAAAATATTAGATAACGAGAAACAAAGCTTTACAGACCTGTATGGCAATATTAAGAAATCTAATATTTGTGTAATTGGGGACGCAGAAGAAGAAGTAGAAAATGTGGCAGAAAAGAAGTATTTGAAGACATATTGGGTGATAACTATCAAGATAGAATAGAAAATTCAAAAATACGGGTCACCTGGGTGGCTCAGTCAGTTAAGTGTTTGGCTCTTGATTTCGGCTCAGGTCATGATCTCAGGATCCTGAGTTCAAGCCCCACATCAGTGCTGGGTGTGGAGCCTGCTTAAGATTCTCTCTCTCCTTCTCCCCTCCCCACCCTGCTTTCTCTCTCTTTTTAAAGATTTTAGTTATTTATTTGACAGAGAGAGAGCACAAGCAGGGGGAGCAGCAGAGGGAGAAGGAGAAGCAGGCTTCCCACTGAGCAGAGAGCCTGACGTGGGGCTCGATCCCAGGACTCTGGGATCATGACCTGAGCTGAAAGCAGACGCTTAACTGACTGAGCCACCCAGGTGACCCTCTCTCTCACTCTCTAAAAAGAAGAAACAAAAAAACAAAAACAAAATATACCCACAGTTACAGAGTAAATTGACTTTTGCCACAGACACCAAAGCAATTCAACAGGAAAAGAAAAGTCTTTTCAGCAATTGTGCTAAGACACCTGAATATCTATATGGAAAAAAAAATGAACCGAAAACACTTACCTTACAAAACAATTCACTCATAGATCTAAAATTAAACGCTAAAACTATAAAACTTTTAGAAAAATATGGAAAGATCTTGCAACCTGGGGTTAAAAGTTTTTCTTAGACATTGAAACAGCAATTATAAAAGAAAGTAACAGGTAAATCAGATACCAAAATTTAAAATATCTACTCATTTAAATAAACTGTTATGTAAATAAATGGCCAGGCCACAGACTGGGGAAATGTGTTATACATAGACACACAATCCAGCGAAACTAGATTAAAGTTAAGAAGTTTTATCTTTCAAAAGACAGCATAAAGAAAGTTAAAAAGACAAGATACAAATTCGATGAGGATACGTGTAACACATATAATTACCTAAAGATCAGTATCTAGAATCTATAAGGAACATCTCAAGAATGACACAAAATCCATAAAAAATGAGTAAATTATAAAACAAAGATTAAGAATCCAATAGAAAAATGGGCAGTCATTTCTCAGAAGCTTTACCAAATTAAAAAAAAATCAACCTCTTTAGTAGGAACATACTAATTGAAACCATAATGAAATATTTCACATTTAATAGATTGACAAGAAGTTTAAAAGTCCAACTAAATCAAGTTTGACAAGAAAGTGGATCAATTAGAACTTTTTTTTCAATTAGAACTCATACAAAGCATGAAAAAGTGAATATTGGCACTAATGTTTTGAAAAAACTTACTGTTACCTACTTTATTTGAAAATACACATGCCTTTTAACTTAGCAACTCTTTCCTTGCTGTATACCTAGAAAAACTCTGGAACATACCATCAGGAGACAAGTATAAGAATGCTCATACTAGCAGTCTTTGTAATGGCAAAGTATTAAAAGCCATTCAAATATTTCTCAGCAGTAGGATGGATATCTTGTTGCATGAATGGAATATTATATACCAGTGAAAATAAACCAAATAAATATATGTCACAAAATAAAAAATAAAAGCAAGAGACTGATCAACAGAAGATACAGGGCAGGGGCGCCTGGGTGGCTCAGTCATTAAGCATCTGCCTTTGGCTCAGGGCGTGGTCCCGGCATTCTGGGATCGAGCCCCGCATCAGGCTCCTCTGCTGGGAGCTTGCTTCTTCCTCTCCCACTCCCCCTGCTTGTGATCCTTTTCTGGTTGGCTGTCTCTCTCTCAAATAAATAAATAAATAAAATCTTAAAAAAAAAAAAAGAAGATACAGGGCAGTGGTCTCTGAGAGAATAGGGAATGGATGAGGTTGGTAATGGGCACAAAGGTGGCTTCATGAGTAATGCAAATGTTCTCTCTCTTAAACTGGCTTGTGAGTAAGTGGATGTATTCACATATGCATAAGAATATTTATATTCATTCAGTAATAAATAAAATATAAATAGTAAATAAAGAATGAAAAATACCTACATCTCTCTTGGTAATGTTTATGGACATCATGGCGTTCACCACGATCACAGTTTCGGAACTAGAAACTCTGGGGTGTGAATTCCAACTCCTAGAACAGTTTAACAGGGGTTTGTATGTTACATCCTTGGTCCTGTCTCTCAGCCCTAATTCCTTTTCCACCTCACAACCTCCCCTCTCCCTGATCAGCACAAAAACACATCCTATCACAAAGTACTTAGACGTTATCAAAATAAATATTAGAAAAACTTAAAAATGAACTTAACCTTTCTCTTGAAAAGTTTTGAGATGTTTGTTTTCAAGGCTCTTACTAATGGTTGTGCTGGCCCTTGATATAACTGGGCAGTCAGCATCTGAAAACTCACATTGGGGTTGAGACTTTTGACCTCTTAGCCCCAAGATAGATCTGTTACAACTATACGAATTTTTTTAAATGTGCAGCCGCAGAAGATAAGGTCTATAAAATTGGGGGGATAAATAGAATAATTATATTATTATGAATGTTCTAAGGTCAAAGGAAATGCTGGCTATCACTAAATATCCATGTTTCATAGATAAGGAAATGTAGGGTGCTAGCGGAACCGAAGGTATTGTCCTGGGTAATAAATGGAAGCGGAATGTAGGTCAAGCTACGCCGACAGCAGGTATGCCCCTTGAATAGGATTACTATAGGTCATCCAGATTTATGTCTTCCTAATTACTTTCTTTTTCTTTCTCTGCTTCCTCCTTCCTTCTCTCCCTTCCTCCCTCCCCCTCCTTCCCCTTCCTTCCTTCTTTCCTTCCTTCCTTTCTTCTTTCCTTCCTTCTTTTCCTCCTTCCCTCCTTCCCACCCACCCTCCCTCCCTCCCTCTCCTCTGTCTTCAGAGCAAACAGAAGAAGGACAGGACACTGGGTGGTCTGGTCCTACGGATAGTGGTAAAAGCAATCAGCAGTGGTGCCAAAGGAGTGTTAGAAAGCGATAGGAAACTAGTACCAAAGTGAGAAAGAGGATTGTTCAATCTCTAGTGGTCTTTTTGGGGGTCCTCTCTATCTAGAAACATGACCTTCATACTGAAAGAAAGAGAACAAGCACAGCTCAGGGAGAGTTAAATCACAAGAAAGATAGAAGCAGATCAGAGAACCTTGAGGTCCTGAAAGAGTCAAAGTCCCCGGGTTCAATAAACCACTGGAGTTCTGACAGGACTGTATTGGTCCTGTCCAAGCTGCTGTCCTACACCTGGGACCAAAAATACCAGCTGCCCATGCTGGAGAAGTCGGCACTCGGCTATAGTAGCTCACGAGAAAAGATTAGGGGCTCTTAGTTGATTGCATGCCGAGTATGCACCAGGCATGACAAGAGATACCAAAGTGACCAATGTAATCTTAGGCTGAGCTGATAGGAGCGTGATGCCCAGACAAAGAGAGTTTAATCTGCCTCTGTTTCTTTCTGACATTTCAAGAGAAACGTTGACACGCTCAGTATGCTCGGTTACAGGAGGTTAAAAAAACTGCTCAGAGGACAGGAGACTCCATCACAGAAGGAATAGGTGGGGGGTGGGTTCATAATCATGAGAAAACCCGAGCCTTAGCCACGAGATAGGAGTCCAATAGCTGTCTTCCAATATTTCAGGGATTGTAAAGTACAAAAGTGATGAGAGATTTTGGGTAGCTTCAGAGCACAGAACCGAGAACCGTGTTTGGAAGTTATGGGGAAGGAAATTCCATTCCATAAGAGAAATCCTAACAATGTCTTACATTTATGTGATGTTGTACAATCCTCATAGAGTCTCCTGTGCATCATCTCACGTTAGGAAGAACTCCCGAACAATCGGTGATTGAATCAGCGGCCGGGCAGGTTTAAGAGGAGACTAATGGACCACATTAGACTGGATGGACGGAAAGATCGTTTCTAACTCAGCCTGTGAATCACGGGTGAGCTACATCCAAGCCAGCTTCTGAAAGGAGAAGAAACAGGGAACAAAAGCGGTAGGACCTGCTTCGATTCATTCTTGTCTGTCTCAACTCACGTTTTTCAAAGTAGAAAAAAGTGAGATCTATGTCTTTGTCCACCATAAGGGGAAATCGGTGGAGAAGGCATTTTTCCTTGTGTTTTAGGGTGTTCAAGAGGATAGTGACCGCCTCCCTTCTGGTGCTTTCTGTGCCGGCTGGGAAGATGGACCATAGCACCTTTGAGGTCCCTCCTAACACCAAGATTCCATGAAAGTTAGATTTCACACGTGGCTCTGTTACTTCCACAAACAGCTTCGAGGGCTTCGAGGCCCATTCACTCTCTGGGCCTCAGTTGTCTTTCTCATTAAATGAGACTATTGTGATTATTTTTTTTTAAGAACTCACATTCTACAATCGTAAGATTTTGTGAAGTATTCGTGAGAGCTTTCTTCTTCCACATTCTATAAAAAAATAATTGACCTCAAGTTCTGGTCCTGGTAAGATCATGGTCGTTTCTGAACTTTTCTGAAACTCATCCTGAAAGCCAAATAGAAAATTAGGATAGTGTAAGAAAATACATATGAGTTATATATTTAAAAATACCAAGTGGGGGGGGGGCGCCTGGGTGGCGCAGTCGTTAAGCGTCTGCCTTTGGCTCAGGGCGTGATCCCGGTGCTTTGGGATCCAGCCCCACATCAGCTCCTCCGCTGGGAGCCTGCTTCTTCCTTTCCCACTCCCCCTGCTTGTGTTCCTTCTCTCACTGGCTGTCTCTCTCTGTCAAATCAATAAATAAAATCTTTAAAAAAAAATACTAAGTGGGGGCGCCTGGGTGGCTCAGTCGGTTAAGCGTCTGCTTTTGGCTCAGGTCATGATCCCAGGACCCTGGAATCGAGTCCCACATCAGGCTCCCTGCTCTGTAGGGATTCTGCTTCTCCCTCTCCTTCTGCCCCTCCTCCCTGTTCATACTCTCTCTCTCCCTCTCTCATGCTCTCTCTCTCTCAAATAAATACATAAAATCTTTAAAAAATAAAATAAAAATTCTAAGTGATAAGAAGCCCCCCTTAGGGTACTGGTAGGTGGGATCCAAACCGCATCCACCAAGGGCACCTGAGAGCAACCAGCTGTGGTGTGGGGGTGGCGGCTGGCGGGGCAGAAACACCTGATTGTTGAGGAGGTGGGAGGGGAAAGAAATGGGGAGAGGGAAGAGTGGCTCCCGTGCAAACTCGTGCATGCCCTACAAGCTACGGAACCCCAAGTCCGCTATGAATATTCACCCTCAGGAAGAGAAGGCCCTTCCCTGGAGTGAAACTCTGTCTGAACAAGCCTGAGAATAGCTGTGATCAGGAAGTTCTGATAGGCTATGAACTGCAGAGGAGAGCCAGCCCCCGTGCAGTGCCTGGCCGAGGGAGGCAGCAGTGCCGGACTGGAGCACACTCCTGACGGACCCCGAAGTGTCCAGCCAATATGCTTTTCCAGAAGTATAGCATCTCACTTTGAGGGGGAGACTGCTAGAAACAGGTGAATTGAGCAGGGCAGTAACACTGGACAGTTGAGGGGAGGGGAGGGTGGCCCCAAAGTAATCAGATGGCGGAAAGTGATGTAACAACAAAAGCATTCATGGAAGAGTAAGACCACAGCCTTGCAAAGGCAGGAGCTCTGGGAAACACAGGCCTAGAAGTAGAAAAGTTTCTTGCCCAGGTTTAGGACCGAGAGATGGATGGGCTGTATGTTGTCTTCTTCACATTAACAAGGGAAGAGGAGGCCTAGGTATAAACTCAGAGAGCTTCCCTAACTCCTCTCCTGGCCCCCACCTGCCCCAGGAACTTGCCCCTAAAAGTCTAGGGAAAGCTGTCACCTTTAAACACGTGATATGCAGGAAGGAATGACTCTAATATGAAGTCATTATAAGAAAACAGATAATAATGAAACAAATACGTGACAGTCCAGGAATAACCCCAGAGAAATATGGACACAAAGCAGATGAAAACTGTAACATGCGATATTGAAATGAGAGAAAAGAAATTAAGGAAATGATAGACCCTTTGAAAGAACAGACTAAATCAGAAATAGAAGAAATAGGTAAATAGACGATAGCTGTAAACTGAGAACTCACAGCACTCCGGAAAGAGTTTAAGAAAAGAAGTTCAGGGGCCGCCTGGGTGGTGCAGTCCTTAAGTGTCTGACTTCGGCTCAGGGCGTGATCCCAGAGTCCTGGGATCGAGTCCCACATCAGGCTCCTCCGCTATAAGCCTGCTTCTTCCTCTCCCACTCCCCCTGCTTGTGTTCCCTCTCTCGCTGGCTGTCTCTCTGTCACATAAATAAATAAATAAAATCTTTAAAAAAAAATTCTAAGAAAAGAAGTTCAGAAATAAAGACTAATAAGAAATACATAAAAGAATAACTGTGGAAAATACAGGAATGAAACTCGAAAGTAGGAAAGAAAAATGAAGGGAATCAAACAGAAATAAAGGAAGAGATAAAAAGTCTTTGGGAGAAAGTGAAAAATAAGAAGACAGACAAAGGCAAGATAATAGTGAAAGAAGTAAAGACAAGACACAAATAACAAAAGAAAAAGAGAACTAACAAAAAAGTCCCTGATGAAGGAAATATAGACTTAAAACTATAAATCAGAGAAGTTTCCTGAAATAGGGGAAGTTTTAAAATCCACATATTTAACTGGAAAAAGGAACTCATACCACCAAGGAAATACTAATACCAACATCGACATGAAGAGAATCCTAATGAAAAGAGTGGACTTTAAAGAAATCTCCTTTGGGCATCCAGACACAAAGACGAAGTCACTTTAAGGGAAAAAATAAAATCAGATTGGAATTAACCTTCTCAACAGTAACATTTTTTTTTTTTTGGTCAGAAAACAACAGAAATACTTTAGAGATGCAAGGAAAAAAAGAGGGAGCGACAGATTGTGTAAGCTACCCAAGATCATGAAGTCTAGAGCTGTAACCATGCGGGGTCTCATGCAGCGTTAGTCTCCTGAGACGTTCCTGAGAAACTGACTGCAGAATGAGCTTCAGGCCATCAATAAATGATTCTAGAAGATTCACGGTAAGTTCTCAGGGTAGGCATGAATATGTTTAACTGTGGACCAACCAAAAATTGGAGATGAGTTTAAAAAATAGTATACTACTGACATATGCATGGACAGGGTCAAAGAGTTAAAACTCACAAAAATGGGAGAAGGTGAGAGTCCGTGGGAAGAATAATTTTACGGATTGCCTGATATGTATTCAGTGGGAGTAAAAGGAAATCCAGTGAGGCTAGTAGTTGAAGCTTGGATGAAGTCGAGCTTTCTTACTGTTTAGAAATGATCATTAAGGAATTCCTGTCGGGGCCATGAGTTCAAGCTCCACATTGGCCATAGAGTTTACGAAATAAAATGTTAAAAAATGATCATTAAATCAATGCTAGTGACATAAATTGGATGGTAGGGGGAGGAGAAGGAAGGGAAGAAGAAATGATTATTAGCTGAGATTATTACATATAGAATAAGACTAATATATAGGTGTAGCAAATAACGATAACCACTAGAACATAAATAAGAATTTTTTTTTTTTTTTTAGGTAGGTTCCATGCCCAGTGTGGAGTCCAGTATGGGGCTGGAACTCACAATCCTGAGATCGAAGTCTGAGTTGAGATCAAGAGTTGAATTGCTTAACTGACTGAGCCAGCCAGCCACCCCAAGTAAGAACGTTTCTAAATGTCAAAAGAAACAAAAATAAAGCATACCACAAAGTAAGGATTTTGTATGTGCATTGTGGATGTTTATAGACACAGAAAAGTCATAGGTATATGTATATATGCACATAATTGATTGAAACATGAAACTGGCATTTCTGTACGTCATAAGCAATAGATTATCAGCAATTTCACATCTTTCAACAAAGAGCAAACATATAAAACAACGTAACAGAACCGAAGAAAAATATTGATTATATCAATACATACAAATGGGCTTTACTCATCTCCTTTTTTTAAAAGATTCTATTTATTTATTTGAGAGAGAGAGTGAGAGAGAGAGAGAGCATGCACAAAGGGAGGGGCAAGGGGAGAGAGAGAAGCATACTCCCCGCTGAGCAAGGAGCCTGATGCAGGTCTCCCTCCCAGCACCCAGAGATCATGACCTGAGCCTAAGGCAGATGCTTAACCAACTGAGCCACCCAGGCACCCTTGCTTTACTCATCTCTTAAAAGAAAAAAAAAATTTCTGATCTTAGCAAAGTAAAACCCATGCTGTTGTACGAAACATACTAAGAAAAAAAAGTGAATCAGAAAGTTAAGAATAAAACTATAGATAAAGATATATCAGTTTATTGGAAATAAAAATAAAGCAGACGACACGATTTGAATGTCAGAAAATATAGATTTCATGCCAACAATATTGCAAAATATGAAAGTCATTTTATGAATTTAAAGAGTACAATTCATAGTAAAGATATGATAATTACTAATATCTATGCAGAAAGTAAAATTGCAACTTTTATAAACAATGGACAGACACTAATAACTTGAGATCATTATCACATCTCCATCAAGACCAGGGGATTAAAAATTATTAAGAATATACAAGACAGAAAACAAATCAATCAGGTGGTTCATATAGCCATATATTTAACTCCGTATCCCAATAATAAAGAATACACTTTCTTTTCAAATGCATTTGGGTCATTTACAAACACTGAGCATATATTAAAACAGAAAAACCTCAGTTAATTTTGGAAAATAAAAATAATAAACCAGACTTTTTTGACCAAAACATGCAATTAAACCAGAAATAATTAACAAATTCTCAAAGCTCTCTAGTAAAGATTCTTGGGTCAAAGGGAAAATACAAAACAAAATTGTAGAATTTCTTAAAGTAATAATAATGGAGATATTATATATTTGGAAAACTCAAGAGAGCCAATGAAAAATACTACTATAACCAAGAATAGAATTTAGGAAAATACTGGGATATAAAATCAACTGACAGAACTCAACAATCATGTCATAAATAAACAGTAACTATTAGAAGTTTTAACGGAAGACACATCCATTTATAACAACAACAAAAAAGGAAAAAAAATACCGAGGCATAAACTTAAAAAAATGTGCAAACCTTCTGTTTTGAAATCTCTAATACATATCTAAAAGATATAAAAGTAATATAAATAAGTAGAAAGCTGTAGCATCAAAAATGATAAGAACAAAGGATGATAGATATAGCAAGGACAGTAAAACCTTGACAATTGTTGCATATGAGTAAAGACTATATCAAGATTGATTATACCATCCTCTCTACTTTTTTGTAAGTTTGAACATTTTATAATAAGCTAATTTAAAATAGTTAATTCTGGTGTTAAAAAAGAAAGATATTTAGGTTCTAGTTCCATACTATAAAAGCACACCTAGATTAATTATATGAGTTAATTAAAATTATTTGATTAAATTCTTACAGTCAGACTTACAGTTAAGCTCAACCTCTTTAGAATCCCTACTTAATATAAAGCTAATTGTACATGCATGTTTTGGATACATTAAAGTGATAGCTGTTTCTCTCTACTCTCTTCCAATGTTGGCAAAGTAAGGAATCCCCTTTCTTCCTGCCTCAGCTTCCTAAAGTATGTATGGTGAGTTGAGAGGGAGAAAGAGAATTTCCCAGACCCCCAGAGCTGCTGACAGGAGGCCTCAAGTTCTCAGACTGGGAGAAAACTTTCAGAACATCGTACCCCTACTGTGGATTGTGTGAAATCCCTTACCCACATGGGGCCATGTGAAATCCAGATTAATGTCTAGGCTTTTACCCATTCTCCTCTGAGGTGTTTCCATTGAAATGGTAAACCTGCTTAAATAATCTTAGAAAAAAAATCTTGATTACATTCCATGCTTATCCTGACTGAAAATTCCAGATGAACAATTTTACTTTTCCTTGGAGTTAATGTTTGCTATTCTTGAAATAATAGGCATTAATGCTATTACAATTACTTTCAACAAACCAAACCAAACCAAAGCAACAGATAGCAAAATATGGGCTGACTTCTTAGCTCCTACTGGGCAAAGCGTGGCCTCCTCATTCTGGCATCCTGGCCCCAGTGTCCCCATCCTCCAGCCTATGGCTCCAATATATCTTTTTCTTTGATATTGTCTATCATGTATCATAGCCCTGCTAATATCCATAATCTAGACAAACCAAAAAAAAGAGAAAAAAATTATGAAATCTAATATTTGTTTAATGTTGTTTAGTTCACAAAATATGTTTTTAATATACTTATTTAACCCCAATAAAAGCCTTAAAAGTTGGGCTTTATTTACTTTCATTTTATTTTTTTAATGGGTAAAGTCATGCCAGAGGTCCTAGAACTTGGCTGAACATCAAAAGCTAACACGTGATAAAGCCAGAATTTTTGTTTTGAATTCTGTGCTCATCCTACAATAATATGTTACCGCTAAACTAGGTACTCGCTAATCCCTGAGAACATTCTGAATTGAACCGCCTAATTTTGTTACCAGACTCCCTTCTTATGAAATCCCATTATCCTCCTCATCCAAGTCCCTCAATGTTCCTTTTTATCCCTCCTTCCTTTCCTCCCTTCCTTCCTTCCTTCCTTCCCTTCTTTCCTTCCTTCCTTCCCTTCTTTCCTTCCTTCCCTTCCTTCCTTCCTTCCCTTCCTTCCTTCCTTCCTTCCTTCCTTCCTTCCTTCCCTTCTTTCCTTCCTTCCTTCCTTCCTTCCTTCCTTCCCTTCTTTCCTTCCTTCCTTCCTTCCTTCCTTCCTTCCCTTCTTTCCTTCCTTCCTTCCTTCCTTCCTTCCTTCCCTCCTTTCCTTCCTTCCTTCCTTCCTTCCTTCCTTCCCTTCCTTCCTTCCTTCCTTCCTTCCTCCCTTCCTTCCCTTCTTTCCTTCCTTCCTTCCTTCCTCCCTTCCTTCCCTTCTTTCCTTCCTTCCTTCCTTCCTCCCTTCCTTCCCTTCTTTCCTTCCTTCCTTCCTTCCTCCCTTCCTTCCCTTCTTTCCTTCCTTCCTTCCTTCCTCCCTTCCTTCCCTTCTTTCCTTCCTTCCTTCCTTCCTCCCTTCCTTCCCTTCTTTCCTTCCTTCCTTCCTTCCTCCCTTCCTTCCCTTCTTTCCTTCCTTCCTTCCTTCCTCCCTTCCTTCCCTTCTTTCCTTCCTTCCTTCCTTCCTCCCTTCCTTCCCTTCTTTCCTTCCTTCCTTCCTTCCTCCCTTCCTTCCCTTCTTTCCTTCCTTCCTTCCTTCCTTCCTTCCTTCCCTTCTTTCCTTCCTTCCCTTCCTTCCTCCCTTCCTTCCCTTCTTTCCTTCCTTCCCTTCCTTCCTTCCTTCCTTCCCTTCTTTCCTTCCTTCCTTCCTTCCTTCCTTCCTTCCCTTCCTTCCTTCCTTCCTTCCTTTTTTCCCTTCTTTCCTCCCTTCCTTCCTTCCTTCCTTCCTTCCCTCCTTCTTCTTTCTCTTTTTCTTTCTTCCTTGAAGCTTGATTCCTTGAAATTCTTGATCCCTTGAAGCTGACGTGCTCTCTTTCCTTTGAACCAGCACGTGGCATTCTGTGTCTTTCGGGGCACTCGACATACTCTACCTTGGGTTGTGTCATTCTCTATACTCTTGCCTTACAGGCAGAGACAACGTCTTACTCACCTTTGATCCTTTCCATGTTGCAAGTACAGTGGCACATAGTAGGTATTACACTTAACAAATATTTGGGGAATTATATGGGAATTTGGTTTAAAATAATTGAAAGACTGGCCTTCTTTCCGAAACAGTTTTTGCCTTATAATAGACACTCATGTGGTAAGTAGAAACCATTTTCATAATAAGTAGACAGATTCATGTGAAGTATAAAAATAAAATAATACTGCTAATAGTTATAATCAGTGACATAATAATAATGGTAATCTTATAAGCCTGATTATAAGGTTCCTTCCTTTCAGATTATAATAATTCATATCAGCTTCTTTTATTTTCTCAATATACCTCTGAGCCAAGGATAGGGTTGTCAGTACAGTGTTTAGATTGGAACCTTAAGAATGGGAGCCTAGGACTCCGCACTTATGTTTGAGGGCCAGCTCCTCCACTCATTTGAACGTTATTTAACCTCCTGAGATTGCGGGCACCTCTCCGCCTTTTACAAAATAGGGATAATAAAATGACAAGATTTGCAAGTTCATTGTGAAGAAAAAGTGCAATTAAAAAGGCAAAATTCTTGGTACAGCGTCTGGTACATAGTAAGTGCTTATTAAATGGTATCAGTAATTATTGTTATGAGCAAAGAGAATGAGCTCTAAGACCCAAGGTGATTAAGTGGCTTGCTCAAGATGGTATAATGAAATCTAACTGGGACTCGGGTTTTTGCTTTCAAAATACCTCATCGTCTCCCACTGTGTCCCGTTCCTCTGCCCTTTCCCTGCCCGCTATCCCCTTGAGCCCTGGATAATAAAGAATTTGGCTGGCCTTCGTTCCCATTTCCTGGGAGGTAGGCTCTAAACCTTGGAATTTCCCAAGTAATAGGAGCGTCTTTGCTGTTCATGGTGGAACCTGACAGGTTTTGTTTACAGGTAGTTTACGCTGAGAAGATTCAGGATGGCGACTGGCTGTGCCAGAAAGACCAATCACTGATTTGAGGTTTAGCGCTTTGAGCCACCTTGATACCAGACCAACCCCCAGGGAGGGGAGAGGAGGCTGGAGATGGAGTCACATGGCCAATGATCTAATCAATCATGCCCACATAATGAAGTCCCAATAAAATTTATGGACACAGAAGAAGTTTGGGTGAGTTTCCTTGGTGGGTAATACTCCCCCCACTGCCACACACTGATGTGTCTGGAGGACGATGCATCCTGACTCCTTAGGGAGAAAACAAAGGAAGCTTGGTGTTCGGGACCCTCCCAGACAGTGCTGTATGTGTCTTCCCCTTGGTTGGTTCTGATCTGTAGCTGTTTGCTATAATGCAATTATAACCTAAAAATAGTGTTTTCCTGACTTCTGTGCATTGTTATATTATGCAACCCTAGTGAAGGGTGGGAACCCCTGAATTTGTAGCCAGTCGGTCAGAAGTGAGGGAGACCTGGGGACCTCAGAATTTGTGGCTGGTGTCTCAAGGGAGGGCAGCTGTGTGGAGAACTTTGCCCTTAACCTACGAAGTTCAACTCCTCTGGGTAGTTGGGTGTCAAAAGTTTTGCTCTTCCCTTCACCCAGAACCTCAGTAGGAAAATCAATGTTTCATCAGGTACATACTCTGCAATCTCAGACTCAAAAATGAGGTTTGTTTAAGATCTATGATTTTATTTCTTGTTCATGTTGGGTGCCTAGTGTTGAAATGTGGTCCTATTGGCTCTCTACAGCTGATCATTTAGGTAACAACAGTATTGAAGTTAAAAAAAACACACACACCTGGACAATTATTTAGATCTGGTACTAACCTACCAGACACTCTTTTCTTTCCAAAAACCCTTCTCCAACCTCCAAATTAATCCATCTGCACAGTGAGAGGAGGAAACTAAGCACGCGGCCTCCACCGTGAGGGACACCAGGGGGACATTCACCAGGACGGCTGGAGGGCATATGTTGTGGCTCTTGTCTCCCTATTGGGGGAATACCCCTGCTCACCCACAGTATGGCGATCGTAATTAGCACCCTGTAGCCACTCGGGGCTTCCAACCCACCCAAATCTGTTTGCAGCATTTCACAACTTACTGAGAACAGCCTCTCTCGCATTTAGGGAGCTGTCTCCCTCCCGCCTGCTCCATTGGCTCTATGTATTTACATAGATTCTTCTTCCATGAGGCCGAGCCCAAGTTCATTAGAATCATGCGTTCTGCTTCAAAACCTCCCTTAATCTCCCTAGGTGTCCTTTGGGCTCTACCAGGTGTATTCACTAACCTTGGATATGGGTATTTAGGAACAATGCTAATGTTCTTAAATGGCTTTGCAGTCTCCTCTTCTGGATTATACTGGCAGGCACAAGAAAGAAATACCAATGAAGCCCCTGGAGCCATTTTGCAAATGCTCTTTTTCTTAAACCAGGGAATGTCTGACTGCGAACCCAAATGGAAAAGACGCAGGATGGCGCTGGGATGTGTGACGCATGTTGACTCTTTTCTTTCAAAGGGATCTAATCTTTTGGAGTGGGCATTAGGCAATGCTTTCAGTGTATTAGTAAGGGCCAAAAAGAGAGAGAAGAGAGAGAAGACACTTCATACGTTTTGGATAATGCCGTGTTGGTGCTTCAATAATACTCATCTTAAAAGGGTATTTGTTACTCCTTATGTACAGTGCATTTCAGAGTTCTGCGTTCCATTAACCCCTTCTCTGAGCAGACTGCAGACAGTTTGAAAACCTTCCTTTTAGGGAAGCTAGCTCAGCCTGGATATTAAGCTTGCTCGGGTTCTAGGGGTGACTTAGGGGTGTTATAATAGAGCAGTGTGAGTAGTAACATTGGCTGCCTTTAGACAGGGAAGGAAATGGCTTGGAGACAGGACTAAAAAGTAGATATTTTTTATTAACCTTGTGTTTTGTACCATGTCAATATATCAACTATTCGAAACACAAATAAAAGAACTGTATATAACTTTTTGAAATGGTAAGAAAAATGATGCAGTCGCTGGGGAAAACAGTATGGCAGTTCCTCAAAACACTAACATCGAATCACCATATGATCCTAAAATTCCACTTTTGGGCACAGACCTGAAAGAATTGAAAGCAGATATTTGCACACCCATGTGCGTAATGGCATTATTCACAAAAACCAAAACGTGGAAGCAACCCAAAGGACCATGGATGGATGAATGGGGAAATAGAATGTAGAATACAGTATTATTCAGGCTTAAAAATGACACACACACAAAAAAAACAACCCTCTGACACAGGCTACAACATGGATGAACCTCAAAGACATTATAGTGAGTAAAATAAGCCAGTCATAAAAAGACAAATATTACATGGTCCACTTACATGAGGTGCCTGGAATCGTCAAATTCCTGAAGCTAGAAAGTAGGAGGATGGTTGCTGGGCCTGAGAAAAGTGAGAAATGCGGAGTTTAGTAGGGACAGAATTTTAGTTTGGGAAGATGAGGAAGTTCTGGAGATGGAGGGTGGTGATGGTTGCAGAATGGTGTGAATGTACCCAATGCCACAGAACCGTACATATAAAAATGGTTAAAATAGCTAGTTTTACGCCCCCCTTTTATTTTTTTTTTGCCATTACACAAAGAAAAAGAAAAAAATGTAAGAAAGATTTATGGCTTTCCCCATTGGTCACTGCACTCACATTTTGCCTTTCCATCATATCTGGGAGACAACCTTCATGGTCTGTCACCCCATCTTGTTTTCCTGAGACCTCAGCAAACCCCCGGTTCAGCACGGCACTCAGGGAGTGATGGGTAGAAAGATTCAGCAAAAGAGAATGCTCTGCTTCCGTCTAACCAGGCAAACGAAGAGCTACTGAGGACCTACTCAGGCCCTCCCGCTGTACTAGGAAAAGTAAGGTCATGGAAATGTTCTAGATGCATTTTGTTACTTCAGTTCGTGCAATTAATAAAAATAAAAACTAGATTCCTACCGTGTTTGGGGCACTGTGTTCGGTCCTGGAGACACAGAGATGAAAAGACAGGGTCAGATATTGAGGGTTTGACCATCAGATTTGCATACTGGTAATTAGATAGGTTTTACATATGATACTGTGCTTGTCCAGATAGGGAGCATAGAATTCCTCGGGCCTGACCTTCGGGAACTTAGAAGTTTCAAGATCGTGCAGCAGGTCTAATGAATCAATATCTTTTGAATACCTACTATGTGTCAGGGCCTGACCTAAGTCCTGTGAGTGATTCCGATTACAGATATGTGAGACTGTGTTCTGTTCCTTGGGAGCTTACTTCTGGTTATATGCCGAGTTGTCCAAAGAGATAATAGGGCAGCATACAATTGTGTGGGACACATTCTTAGTTTTGCCAGAGACTAGAGAAAAGATTGTAAGAGCTGGCATTGTCAGGAAAAGTTTTACTGAGGGGGTGAGACCAGAACTGAGCCCTGAGAGAGAAGCAGAATTTCACCTGGTAGAAAATGGGTGCTAGGAGAGACAAGCGAGCATACAACAGATCCATAGTTACCAGATAGAGTAGACGAAGCAGGTTTGCCTTTCCCGAAAGCATCCTAGTGGCATAGGAGTCTCTTAAGCAGGTATCCTTGTTCATGAATGAAGTGTCTACTATGTGTCAGCAGCCATTGCTCTAGGCACTGGAGGCATACCAGCGGACATGCCAAGTTCATGCCCTCTGAGAGTCCATATTCTACTGGGAGACACAGACAAATAAATAAAATACACCTCATGCTAAGTGGTAATAAAAGTTCTGGCTGAAAGCAAAGCACAGGGTGGGGTGACTGCCAGATAGGTTTGTGGGGGAGGGTACTAGGTGTCCCATCAGGGGACAATTGCAAAGCAACCGTGCTTCTGAGATGTTTGGAGAGCCATCCTATGGCAGATGGCGGTATGAACTCCTTCTCCTGGTGCTTCCCGACCCAAAGTCTATGAACTTGGACTCTGAGCCCAAGGGAATGTTCCACCAAGCTTCCTACTGCGATGAAAATGTAAGGTGGTAACAGTCGCAGAGACCACATGTTCTATCCTGAATGGACCCTTCTGTGGCTTCTTTCCTTGGGAATACTTGCAGGGGTGTGTTCTGACGCCAATTTTCTGACACCAACCAAGTGTCCTAAGATGAAATTCGGTAATGACACCAAACTACCTGGAGTTAGGGTCAGACCCCACCAGCCAAAGGGCGAGGTCCACAATAAGACGGCCTTAAGTTCCCAGGTGGCCCACACTTGCGCCCAGCCGATGACAACTTGAGAGTTCCCATAGCCCCCTCAGGTTCGGTCATTCTCTAGAGTGACTCACAGAATTCAGGAAAATGCTATGCTTGGGGTTACCATCTTACTATAAAGGATGCAAATGAGCCGCCAGATGAAGGGATACACAGAGCAAGGTCTAGGAGGGTCTGGCGGGGGCCTGAGCTCTCATGGGGTCGAAGTGCACCATCCCTCCTGGTGCACGGACATGTTCACCAACCAGGAAGCTCACCCGGATGTCAGTGTCCAGAGTTTTACCTGGGGTTTCATGAAGAAAGCCTGTTGGCCAAATCACTGCCCATGTGGTTGAACTGAACCTCCTGTCCCCTCCCCCCCACTCTCCCTGGACTTTGGGGGTGGGCCTTTAAGTTCCGACTCTGCAATCACACACGTTGTCTTTCTGGAGGGGCCAGCTCCTCCCCTAACAGTATGTAAGGGCCCACCGTGTAATCACCTCCTTAGCAGAAACTCACATGTATCAGAGGGGCTCCTTATAAATAACAAAAGACACTCCTATCACTCTGGAAATTCTAAGAGTTTTCCAAGTTCTGTGCCAGGAACTGGGGACAAAGACCTGACAGATTCTTTCTTGTATCACAGGTAGCAAGAACTCTGCCTTGATTTCTCCAGCTAATGCTTAGATAATGGTCACAGAGTTGGCTATATTCTACCCAGGAGAAAAATCAGGTTTTTTTCAGTTCTCAGCAAAGAGACCCTAAGAAAGCCTGGCCTCAGCAAAACCATGCTTTGCTGCTGATTTAAAATCTGTAAGCTAAAATGTAATATAACTATATCCTTTGTCTTCTCGGTTAATGACCAGTCATGGAGTACCAATAAGAGTTCCTAGTTTCAGCCTTTTGAGCCTGGACCCCTCTTGCTGATGAGCTCTGCAATCAACTTCCCTCTGACACCTCTTTAAACATCAAGCAGCTGTTTACTGCAAGGTTCTCGTCTGTTCTTTTCCCTTTTTCTTGGTCAGTGGATTAGCCAAGATTGATTTTTCTGCATGGCTGGGGAAGGCCTAAGGTTAAAAGATAAAAGGTAGATATCTTTTAAATGTAATTTGGATTTCTTTTCTTGGCATTAGTTCTGATATCAACCACAGAATCACTTTAGTGTTCCAGAAACACCTGGGCCCCCAGCCACAGAGGCCGGGGCCGAACAAGCCTGGGCTTCCAGCACAGCTGGGTGGTCCGGGTGGAGTTGCCATCAGATGCCATCCCCGCCACCATCCCCCGCCCCCGCTCTCTCTTTCCCCCTCTCTTTCTCTCCATTTCCATCTTTCTTTCTCTCTCTCTGACTCCTTCTTTTGAATTTGATTCTGCTTGCAAAATGCAGCTAGACATCACACATTCACCCTACACTAATGTCCGTTCAGGTCAGTGTGTATTTATCTTTTGCAAACGAAAGAGCTCAAGGGGAACTGTTTCTGAGTCAACCAGATGACAAAAGAACCAATTGATTCATCCGGAAAGCCTGTCAATTCAGCAGAACAGCATTGGCAGGAGTGGGGTTGTGGACAAAGCAGGCACCTGATGGACCCAATTTTCCACTTTTTGCCAGGCTTCTCTTTGGCAGCCAGCAGAGCCTGTCCCAGTGCCATGCCAGGTGTGGTGAATAACCCTCCCCACCGCTGGGGGGATATCTTTCCACTTCCCCCGTGGAGCAATCCTCCCTCCGTTGAAGAGCAATGGGCAAGTGTATCAATACCGTCTGCTAAGGGCTGGGCACTCTCTGGAGCCGGGGGCAGAGTGGCAGGGGCAGTGGTGGAAAGGGGGCAATGGGAGGCTACATAGCAGGAGAAGAAGAGAAGCGTGCAGGCACGGAAACTGACGTTCAACGCAAGGGGCTAAGCAGGCAGAGAATATTTGAGAAGAGGGAGAGCTGAAGAGCGCAGGCAATTCCGGCTGAGCAGTGCTGCCGGTGGTAACTGAGGCCAGACGCCCACTGTTCTCAATAGTCCAACTCGAAAGGTCTGAAGCCCTTGTGCCCGCAGGAAGGGGCAGCGTGACGTCACAGCATCGAGTTTACCTGGGATTTGGGGGCAAGAGACAAAGGGGCCCCACCGTGCTCCAGCTGCTCCTTTCTTCCCTCCTCCTCTTCCCACATCCCTTTCTTGATGTAGTTATTGCTAAGATTGGAAAGGGACACTTGAGTGATCCTTACATGTGTCTCAGCCACACTCAGAGTTACAAAGAGCTGGCTCCAATCCAGCCAGCCAGGGAGAAAGCTTCTAAATGCCAGGATGGGATTTTAGCCAGCCAGCTGGATGTCCCTTCCTCACGCCGACACTGCCTCTGCCATTGGGTCAGCAGGTGGAGGTGCCAAGAGAGTTTGTGCGGTGTAGCCAACACAGGGAAGCTACAGCGAAGGAGCAAAATGGAAGCCCTCACACCAGGAATCAGGAGATAGACACACGCTCACAGACAGACTGGGGGTAAACACGAACGGGAAGAACTGGAGAATGGAGGAGAGAAGATTCTGGATCAATTAGGATTCTCCTGCTTGCAGGTAATAGAAACCTATTGTGTCCAAGTTTAGGTGAAAAGGAAGTTTATTTGTCAATCCAGTTAAAAAGTCCGAGGGTGCCCTAGCTTCGGGCAGACTGGAGCAGATGCCCCCATGGCCCCTGGTACTGTCTCTCTGCCCTTCTGCGAGCTGGCTTCATTGTCAGGCACATTTTCCCTTGTGGTGGCAGGAGAGGCCCCCAGCATTTCCAGACTCAAACTCCATCTCATTCGTACCAGGAGAAGTTCAGGACGGGCTCTCCTTGGATCAATTTGGCTCATCTTTCCTGTCGGGACTAATTACTGTGGCCAGGGAGACGGGATGTTCTCATCGATCATACCTGGGTCAGCCCCACGTAATGTGCACAGTCTGGGCGTGGGCAAGGAATGGTCCTGTTGAGAAAGGAGGGGTCTTCTTTACACAAGAGGGAAATGCTGGCAGGAAACAAACCAACAAGCAAAACAAAACTGATGTCCACCCCGGATGCTAAAAAGAAGCTGAAATCATAAAACTTTGAACCACGAGCCATCATACAGCAGATGCTAGAATCCAGAAGTGGGTCAGATTTATATGAGGACTCAAGGCTCATGTGACAACTGCCCAGACCACGTTTTGTACATGCGTCTCTCTTTGGGTAACTGGTTCAGGGCCTTTCTGGCCTGCTTCTGGTTGCTTTTAAAAGGAACGTGCTGGGGCGCCTGGGTGGCTCAGTCGGTTAAGCATCTGCCTTTAGCTCAGGTCATGATCTCAGGGACCTGGGATGGAGGCCCGCATCGGGGTCTCTGCTCAGAGGGGAGTCTCCCTCTGCCCCTCCCCTCCACTCGTGTTCTCTCTCTCTCTCCCTCAAATACATAAAATTTTTAAATTAAAAGAAGGGAGGGGAAACTTGCCATTTCCAGGTCAGACCCCAGACACCCCATTCCAGAAGGGAATCCGTTATGGAGTTTAAGGGTGCCCTTCTCTCTCTTTTTCATCCTTACATGCTCTGATCTTATATTCTCACCACCCCTCCCCACACACCTACTCATATGTTTCCGTTGTTTTCACACAGTAATCAGAGAGGATCATTTGTATGGCCATTCTAGTGAATGTAGCCACTGAGACAGACCCTACTCTCTTAGACATGCAGTAGAAGCCCGGGGGCCTGCATGGGAGTTTAACACAGTGGCCCACGTAGTGTGCAGAAGAAGTGAAAGAAAGGACAGGAGGGCATAGCTGCATAATCTCGTAGCTGCAAAGCGTAATCTTGGTTGCATTTACCAAAATTTGGCAAGGCAAGGAAAGAAAGCCATAGTTAACGGAAGAGCGATCTTTATTTACACAGCTCCCAGAACTGGTGGTCTCACCCATCTGCCGAGCCCAGACAAGGGACACACAGCCATGAGGGCACAGAAAGGAAGAGCAGAGCTGCGGGCCTGATTATCAAAGCTGCAGGTCCATCCTGTTGCTATCAGTCCTGGCAGGGTATGGTGGCTGCTGCCAGTGGAGAGGGAAAAAATTACCCAGGCTGACGCCTCCAAATAATTAATAATTTGCCTAAATGAACAAATCAAGTAAGATTTAATTGTTGGCAGGGATTACCACCCAGGAATGCAAAGTATATAATTGCTTAAGCATTACACATGGCTTTCCATGAATCCCTGTGCCCTCCCCCTTTCTTTCTTCTAAACCAAGTATAATTGTTTAATGACATTGATGGAGAATAGACTTTTGACATTATAAATGACACTTATGACAGCACTGTCAGCTGGTGACAGCTCGCTGACAGCCCCAGTGAGAAATTAATCATTTTAGATGCTTTATGATTTGCTCATTTAATGTCACAAATAAGATCTTGCTATAAAACCACACAGAATCTCATCCCCTAAGGGACAGTTGGGTTGTGTTCCTCCCTCCAGGATGGGGGCTGGTGGGGTCTGGAGTAAATGGCGGGGAATATTTGGTGGTAGCTCCCCTGTACCTCCAATTCCAGGGAGAGGCTAAAATCTCCCTGGGGAAATTTGCACCTGTGCAAAGTCCGAATTTACTTTTCTCTCTTGCCACTTGTTTAAGGAAGCTTTCAAGGGGAAAGAGCTAACCCGACGGGACTGATGCTAATAGCGACAGAAAGCTGAAAAAGCGGAGAGGTTATTTTTAGCTGGGTAATGGGGAGTAAATGGGGCCACCCTGTGATATGCTAAGATATGCCTGCACTCATTTCTGCCTGGAACTCCCACACTCTCTGCTGGGCAGACATCTGTTAATTGCTTTCTGTTGGACTTCACTTTGACATTTGGGGAAATGGAAGGAGACTGTCGAACCATCTTTTTTTTTTTTTTCCTAAACTATGTCTCTGTGGAGTTTTGGAGCCGGGGAGGAAAGGAAGCGAGGTGAGTTTGAAGCTTGCTCTCTGCTTGGGTTTGCTAAAACCTTCCACACACTATGCCTCAGGCAGTTTAGCCTGGATTTTATTGAAAACCAGGTGTGGGACTCCCGACAATCAGAGTCACTCAAGTTTTTCTTTCCACACTATACTGGCCTGAGCTCCATTTAATCAGAACACATGCTTATCTCTCGACCCACCTTTCCATACATTTTACTAATCTTATAAATAGACTCTTAAAAAACAAGAAAATGAACTTTCCAATTTATAACAAAAAAACATTCATCTCTGTGCACATGCATCAGTGCTTTCTTGCTGAGGCAGTTCCTGTCACCAAGCAGCAGGAGGCTAAAAACCAACCTTCACGAGGGGAAGGTGGTAGTTGCACCGGTATATAATCTTTTCTCTGCCTTTTCTTTCATATTTAGGCACCTAAGTTTGTGCGCACGGGTGTCTATTGTGTCTGGGTAGGTTGACCTCTGTGGCGTAGTGTGATTAATGACCACTAGGTGGCGACAAACGACCTACCCAATACGGCTGGATTATTGGATGGGCGCAATGACTGATGCAGGTGAAATGGGTTTGCTTTCTGTTTCAGCAGCATCGGTAAAAACTTGCTGGATGCTGCCCACAGGGCAGGCACCATCAGAAGTGGTGTTTATACAGTAACTTACTTGTTTATCTTTTCAGCAATCCCCTGAGTCTTACAAAGGGTAAGGAACTGATTTGCCCAAGGTCACCATACTTGGTGGCTGGCAGAGCTGAAATTGGACCTCAGCTCCTACTGATGACGCAGGCTGTGTTCTTATGGCCTGCATACTCCTGCACTCTTAAGGAAATACCCTGTTAACTTGGGGAAGAAGTTGAATGGCCAACACTAATGTCTTGCCCTCACTGAGGTCTGTAGCTTCCTTCATCACCATAAGATAAGGAAAGGGAGTCTGGAAAGAGCACACTTATCAGGTACTTAGAATCTGAGAGATGGGAAATTCTTGACCATCTAGTCCAGGCTCCCATTCAATATAGGACGCTCCTTGGCACAGCCCTGAAGGAGGACTACACAGTGTCCGCGGAATCTCTTCTCGAACCAGGATGCCAAATGAAAATGGCATGGTTCCTTCTCTATTTTCCCATGCTCACCTTCCTCTCCAAGAATGGAAATTCAGAGGGACAGGAGCAGAAGAAAAATTCATAGCCCCTGTTCACCAAAGCAATTGTGGGTGTGATGGTTAATTATATGTGTCAACCTCATTGGACCACAGGATGTCCAGACATTTGGTCAAACGTTATTCTGGGTAGGTTGCTTCTGGAGTGAGATTAACCTTTGAATTGATACGCTGAGTAAAACTGATGGCCCTCCCCAGTTCAGATGGGCCTCATGCAATCTGTTGAAGACCCAAAGAGAACAAAAAGCCTGACCTCCTGCGAGTAAGGGGGAGCTCCTCCTGCCTGACCCCCTTGGAGCTGGGACATAGGTTTTTTACTCCCTTCAGACTCAAACTGAAACATAGGGTCTTCCCAGATCTCAAGCCTGCCAGCTTCGGACAGGAACTACAATTGACCTGGAATTATGCAGGGGGTGAGGGACACTGGCCTCCTGCACAGGAGAAAATTCTTGTGTACTTTTGACCCCCCCCAAACTTCACTATTAATAGCCTACTGTTGACCAGGAGACTTAACAGTCAATTAACATATATTTTGTATATTATATATACTGTATACTATACTCTCACAACAAAGTAAGCTGGAGAAAAGAAAAATCCTATTAAGAGAGTCATAAGGAAAAGAAAATACATTTACAGTAGTGTACTGTATTTATTGAAAAAAAATCTGCATGTAAGAGGACCCGTGCAGTTCAAACTGCGTTGTTTAAGGGTCAATTCTATACTGTCGACTATCGAATACTGAACTCACTATTTGGGTTTTGAGCTTGCCAGCTGAAGATCCTGGGACTTAGCCTCCATAATCACATAACCGTGTGAGCCAATTCCTTGTAAAAAAAATATAGAGACACTGCATGTACCCATATACACACACACATACATATATGCACGTTTCCACTGCGATGTCCAAGCATCACCAATGCTACCTTCTAAATTTGAATCTTCTATTTTAATATCTGTATTGATACATCTTCTGTTAGTCCTGTTTTGCATCAGTGGGAGCAACTGGACCGCGGACCAAAGCAAGGATTCAGTCATTTAGTCAGTAAATATTTCCTAGGGAGACGACAGGGAGCCTCTCAGGCGAGGCTTAGCCACAGAAGCAGTAGTGATTTCTCCCACACAGCTCTTAGTTTATTCAACCAGGGAAGCAGAGTAGAATGCAGATTTCCAGGAAAAGACATTCTTAGGAAGGACTGTGGACAGCTTTGCTTTCTTGACTGACAGGCCAGCCTTTGGGGCCTCCCTTAGCTTAAAAAATTATTTCTGAAAACAGAAGAGTTCTCTTGGCATGGGTATAATATTCTTTTAGCAGCACCTGAATCTGGTGACTCCCCTGAGGAGCCACAAATGGGAACATTGAACTTCTGAGCCAGAGACGGGTCCTCCCCCCACCCCCAACCCCGGTTCTTCCCTCTCTGGTTTCCTCCCTCCGCTCTCATTTCATGCCTATGGGAGTTTGTAGCATTTCGGGACTTTGGCTGACACCTCTCAGGAGGAAACTAGACGATCGTACTCATGCACGCATTTCTACCTAGAAGTCCAACTACCATCTAGACGTCCACATTTTCAAAATCAAACCCTTTTGTTTTAACCATTAAAGTCACCACCTGGCCCTAAACCCTCAAGCCATGTTTCTCTCCGGGGTGCCGCAGGCTGCTAGGCTGGACAGTTTGACACCCCCTTCAACGCATCTCCCCTCCTGCATCAGCTACTACCACGACATGCTTCCAAACGTTTCTCAGATTTGCCCTGTTCTCTCAGTTTGCGCCGTTCAGGTGTTTAACGCTGCACACCTGGGGGCCTTCCACAGCCTTCTGGGAGGGCTCCCTGTTTCTCACTGCGCGTGCTCAAATAATTCTGGTCAAATGCCCCTTGGACCTCACCCTTCTCCTGCTCCAGACGTCACAGATCCTTCTCGGGCGCACGCAGGCACACACACTCCTCTGCGTGGCATCCCGAGGACGCCCCCTGCGCGCAGATGCACTCATCTCCGCTTCTTCTCCGGCTTGGATCAGTCAGGCCTCTGTGGGTCCTGCACAGTCTCTCTGTAAGGTGCGTGAGGCGTGTCCCCAGGAGCCCGGCCACAGGACTCGGCAAATGTTTTCTGCCTTCCCCATGCCCCACTGCCTGCTCCCCATCCTCAGTACCCCCTGCAAACCCCTCGGATGCCTCATCTGCCCTCTGATCCCAGTTTTGTATAATTTAAAATGTAATTACTCAAGTAACATAATCTCCATAGCCTTTAAAGATAAAATTTTGTGGACAGTGCTAAGGTCCCCTTGGATGATTTTCCCCTTGTCCAGAGGTAGCTTGGCAAAGTGGTTGAGGTGTGTATTTCCAGATATTTTTCAATGTTTTATATACACATATATGTGCCCAGAGAGAATACGTGGCATTTATATTGCATGTGGCTGTTTTTAATATACACGGCATCATACATTTTTATCTTGTAAAATTCCTCGAAATCTATCCATGTTACACCCCCCGCCCCCCGACAAGCCTCACTCTCAGAGGTGACTACTTCTCCATAGTATGACTCCATCCCTGTTTACTTGGCTGTCGCCCTTTGATAGGCATTAGATTGTGCCAGGGTTTCGGTTTACAAGCACTGCTTACTGAACAACTGGAGGACACACCCTTGTGCACGAGTGTGAATTGCTTTCGCTGATTGCATTTTGTCAGAATCACACAGTAAGATAACAAGGAAGCTGAGATTTACCCAAAGATTCTCAACTACCAGGCACGGAGAGAGCCATTTGCACAACGAACTTTGAGCTACGTATTATCGTCCTCATTTTATAGGTGAGAAAACTGAGGTTTAAAGAGGCACCGTGAGTCAGAATTGAAATCCCACTAATGCTCTTCCTCCTACCAGTCCCTTGTGCTGAGTACTTCCCTCCAACTCTGCTGTGAATTTCCTGACAGCAGGAACTACACGCCTATCCCCCTTCATTCTCTACTTTGTCCTGAATACACAATAAATCTCAATAAAACTTGATTGATTATTTGGAAGACAAATTAGCACTATCATCTTAACTAGCATGATATTTTATTTAGGCATTTTAGCAACAATAAGAAGACACTAGCATCGTAGAGTAGCTGGTTAAAATATTATTAGAAGTTAATTCATATTTTAGCAGATAATTCCTAATTAATTTGCTGTAGTTATCTTGTTAAACGTCAATTAAATCTCTCCACATCCCTTACAGGTTTCTGCTATTCATAAAATGTAATTATACAGCTATTGCCCACATATTCTTTATTACTTATATAATCTACCAGTTAAATACAAGTCAAAAAGATTTATCTTCCAGGTTCTTAATAACACCACTAAATGTTCTAATTAATAATCAATAACGCATTTGCATAATTAATTGGGGAAAGAATCCTAATGAGATGGTGCCTTGCAGCAAGCCAAGCTGAGGCTAAAACTTATCTTCTACGGGGATCATTGCTCAGAGTACAAGAGTCTTTTGAGCAACGTAGATTCCTTTCGCGCTCCAGGAGGCGCGGAGTTTCAGCCCAAACGACAACGAGCTCCCGTGATTCTGTTGGCGCGTCCGGATTGACCTTGTTTCTTAACAATATGTAATATGAGTGTCTTCACGGAATGGAAACTATTTGTTGGATATGAATTTTCACAGACACAGGCTTAAGTGAACAAAAATGAATTTCTTCATTTTCCTAAAAAACCATTTAATTCCCTGAATCTGAGCCCTTACTCCACCTGATGCACGAAGCGAACCTAGTCACTTTCAAGTAAACTCAGTCCTATGTGGCATCTTCTCAGCAAATAGCGTTATCATACTCTCACATTCTGCATTTGGAAAAAAAAGAAAAGAAAAAACGAAGGGAAACACTCTCCCTTTCGGTTTTTTCCCTCTCCCTCTCTTGGCACTGATTTTTAGCTGGGACGAGGGTGGTTTCACGGCGCTGCACCGCCATCGTGTCATCTGGGCAGGGGCGGTCCATTTCCCACGTTCCACCTGTTTGGGTCCTGGCTGTCATCCTTAGAGATAGGATGCGAATGTTGGGTCCTCGAGGGAGCCCCTTTCACGCTGGCCCCACTACAAGGTGTTCAATCATCCTTATTCTACACCAGTCTTATTCACCGAAGTATTTTTGGTGTTGCCGCCGTCGCCTCCGGTTACCCAGGTTCATGAGGGTTCCTCTTCACATCCTCGTTCCGATCTCTTGGTGTCTGTGCATCTATCCCCCCTTCTTCGACACGTCCTAGCCCTTCTTGTGAGCTTGGCATCACGAGTTGTGAGTCATTTTTTAATGGTGGAAACACTAAGTGGCGGTCAGGGTACTCACGCCACCCCTCTTATCCCCTTACAGCCTGTCTGCCTAATTTTTCTCATGCCCGAAGGCACAAGGGTCACTGAAGGGATGCTGAAGACTAACTCCAAGGTGGGACCAGTAAAAGACTGATCTCTCTTCGACCCCAGAAAAACAGGGTCTTGTCCTACTCTCCTCTTCCAAATTATCTGGGGGTGGTGGGCATGACACAAAGATGGACCCACATCTCTGCTTTGTAGAGGCTCTCCAGTTCTTCTCTCCCTCTCCCCTACATGCAGGGAGGGTGGGGAAGAGACAGTTCTACTTGGAAGCACTGTTTCTTACACTGTCTTATGCCAGAAATCTCAGCATTTTATCTTAGAGGTTGACAATGTGGCACCTTTTTTTCTGGCTCTGGAGGTAAAGGTGGCCCCTTGTCAACAGCNAGCAGGAATAGGAGTGATCTCAAGGGAATAGAGAAAATAATATGCCAGTAACATCTCAAAGTGTTACTCTGCCACACTTTATTTTGTCAGAACCAAGATGGGAAACACTGGAATATAGGGAGTCACCAGTGTTGACGCCAAAGAGGACCAGCTTGAACCCGTGCCATAGAGCCAAGGAAGCATTGCGAAGTTTCTGAGGGTTCCATCAGCCAGCCATGCAGTTAGTCACAGAGATGGATGTGTAGACCCCTTAAAGGGACTTCCAGTCTCAAGCAAGTTTCCTGTAAAGTAGAGAAAAAATGTTCTATCTGATTCGTTTTTTTATCCCAAATCTCTGGCTTCAGTTAAAAAATAAGGCTATATGCTTGGGGGCTTGGGACCGAGAGTTGCACATTCTAAGAGTTTTCAAAGAACCAAAAAAAAAAAAAAAAGGATTTAAAATAAAATTCCATCATTGTTCATTGAACTACAAATTGCAATTGGTGAAAGAAAATAATATTTTGATTTGGAAGAAGAAAACTCCTTCAACCCGAGCACGTCGTGAGCCTCTTAACGCAGTTGCCTCTCTCCAGACAACACTGTCAGCACAAGCACACATCAGATCAACCAGAAGTATTATCACCTTATTGAAAAGACTATTACTTGTCATTTTTTATGAAACATCTGCCCCTTTCAGTTATCAACAACAAAGAGCTTTCCCCCTTCTTTCCTGCTTATTCTTCCTCTTGGCTCTTATCACAAGGGAATTGCTTTTTCACACTGGCCCTTCTCAGGGAGAAGAGCTGTTTCTTCTGTCCATAATAACAGAAATAACGTGAAACAGGATGGGTCTACCTCACAAAGCTCCGAAGGCGCTGTCCGTCAGGTCAGCACCAGTGCCGTGGAGACCAGCGTGGGCAGCCCCCTCTGAAGGTCATCTTGTCCGTCCTCTGTCTTCTGGCAAGATGCCCTTCAACTCAACCAACAGAGGTCTCACCTTGAAAGTCTTCAAGGAAGGGCACTCCTTGGCTTCTTGCTATTGACCATGCCCAGCTCTTATATTTAGGAGCGCTTGATGTCGAAAGAAAATCTGTCTTACCATTTTTCATTTTCCTTCCTCCTCATGAGACTTACCTATGAAAAACTAATGAAGCAGGTAAAGGTTGTTTGGGGTGCCTTCTCTTCCCTCCTCCTCCACTTTCATGCATCCTTTGCTCTCTCCATCTCCTGGGTTTTTCTGGGTCTTAATTGTCATAGAGGAAAGTAGATGGATGCACTTTAAAAAAAAAAAAAAAGATATTACAAAATGAGCCCTGGAAGAAAAGAACGATGCTTAATACAAAATGTTGAATTATTAATGATGACATTTCAGGCACCTCTGAAAGGGAGACTGGGGTCAGGGTGAACTTTGCTCACATCCCTCAAATAATGTCATGCTTGTAAGATCAATCATGACTATTGAGTTAAGGCAGCCAGCTATGAACTTCAGGAAACCTGCATCTGGCTTTCCTTAATAGCCTTGTCACTCCAGCCAACTTATTAAATGTCTCTTAGCCTCATTTTCCCTATCTGTAAAATGGGGGTAATCAGCCTCCTTCTTGGTTATTATGAGAATCAAATGAGATGATGTGGGTAATGCACTTTATGGAATGTCTACCGGGCACGTTGTGCTTAATACAAATTGGCTACTATTATTATAACGGATGGCTTTTAATGGATACGATCAAAAGATTTTCAGGGGCACCTGGGTGGCTCAGTCGTTAAGCATCTGCCTTCAGCTCAGGGAGTGATCCCAGGGTCCTGGGATCGAGCCCCACATCGGGCTCCATGCTCTGCTGGGAGCCTACTTCTTCCTCTCCCACTCCCCCTGCTTGTGTTCCCTCTCTTGCTGGCTGTCTCTCTCTCTGTGTCAAATAAATAAATAAATAAAATCTTAAAAAAAATTTTTTTCAGACAGGCTAGTAGAATACTAAGAAGTGCCAGCAAGGAGAAGTTGCTCTCTCTACTGATATATTTGATAAATATTACTATATAATAGACAAGTATCTTTCTCTCTCCCCAGGAAAAAAGAGCCTGGCCAGTAGTGAAGGAACAGAGGCATCCAGAAATGAGAGGCTCCCCAACGCACAGTAGGAGTGGATGGTCAGGTGGGCCATGAGGAAGGACAGCTGCTGTGTCCTCTGACCACCCAAAACATTTTGTGATTCTTGCTAAGTAGCATGAATGTCAGCAAGGGCTGGGAGATGGGTTGAGCCGGTGCACATTTCACATCTCCGTGGTTTATATTTCCCAAGACTGACCCATATACAGCCTCTTTCACTGTAAGATAGAGGTCTGCTTAGCCTATAGTCAAGTAGACAGACAAGTCGTGATTTGGTGAAACCTGAAAGAATTACGAACTGTAGAGAAAATAGCCAACTAAGGGATAGCTAAGGTGTATTCTCCTTTCCCCTTGATATCTGTGGAAATGTACATCTTCAAGCGTCACGGAAATAATCACCTATGCTTTCTATTCCCCCCCCCCGTTTTTTTTTTATGGTTTTTATTGGTATACAACATCATTCAGACTAGCTCTTCCATCTCCCAAGCTGATTTCTTTTGCATCTGTGTTTATATTGGTACTATTCAAACAATGATTATCTACCTCCCCTGTCAGTTTCCATTGTGCATTTCACATATTATGAACTTATTTAAACAAAAATCATCCTCTCCGGGTACATTTCTTTCCCATCTGTTTCCCCCCTGCCCCATGCTACCAATTCTCATTTCAAAGCAACATTGTAATATCATTTATCGTTACTCTCTCTTGTTTTCCTGAGCTGCTTCTGTAACATTATGAGTGGGAGAGCTGGTGGCAGCGAAATAGACGGTATTATTGATTTATAGTCAAGAAGGTGTTTCTTACTCAAAATGTTTCTGAAAGGATTCATATCAATTTTTTTTTAGAGCAATAAGACCACGGTAATGACTACACTTTATATTTTTAGGGTGCTTACAGGTAGTTTTTAATGTACTTTCGCTAGTGTCATTTTAGGGAGTTTAGAGAAAGAAGAAAAGAAAAATACAGCTGGCTATCCAAATCATTCTAAATATCCAGATTTTTGGCAACATTGTAGACTGGCACGCAGAGGTTTGACTGAATTATTCAGCCTTCTTCTAGATGCTTGGTGTTGTGGAAAGACAATTAATTGTCTATTAGAATCGATACGGGGGGATGGTGTAGGGGTGGGAGTTGTTTTTATTTTATGAAAGAATTTAAACGTGGAGAGGCAGATCTGTCTCTGAATACATTTTTAGCCTAATAATGATTTGTTAGCTTCCATTTGTTCAGAAGTAGTGTTCTGTTTCCCAGACTCAGAAAGCCTTGCTCTAAATACCCTAATCCTCTCTAAATCAGGTGTTTGTGTGCCTATTCCCATACAGATATGTTAGGGCCATGAGAGATAATTTATTCTCATAATCTGTCTACAAAAGATGAATGTTCCTCCTGCCAGCGCCAGCCTGGCCCAGATGAAAGGTCCAGTGCCTTGTGCATGCTCCGGAGGCCAGCTGTGGGAGATCGGCTCAAATTTTTTAAGAGAAATAAGCCTTTTCCGTGTTTGAAAAAATATCTGTGGAATCCACACTCCAGACAACTTCCAGAGGTCACTGAATCCTGCGTGGAGTTTCTTTTTCTTTTTTCTTTTTTTTTTTTTTTTAAGATTTTATTTATTTATTTGACAGAGAGAGAGCGAGCCAGCAAGAGAGGGAGCACAAGCAGGGGGAGTGGGAGAGGAAGAAGCAGGCTCCCAGTGGAGCAGGGAGCCCGATGCGGGGCTCGATCCCAGGACTCCGGGATCACGCCCTGTGCAGAAGGCAGACACTTAACGATTGAGCCACCCAGGCGCCCCCTGCATGGAGTTTCTAACTCATTCACAAATGGGCCATGTTTCTCTCCCTGGAACGGCCATCCGGGAAAACAATACTATCTCAGAGAACACGTATCCTTGCAATTAGAGGTGGTTTAAGGACTCAGAGGCCTTTTTCAAGAGTCCTGAGCTTTGTTAGAATCTCTCACATGCAGGAGAAACTGTGGTGAGGTGGTCGTCCTCTGTCTGGCTCCATCCTTCCCGCTGCCTTGAAGCCCCGTACTCCTGAATCGGACCTCAAGCCTCGTATATGCTGGAAACCATCTGCTCCACTTTCTCTGGGCTAAAGGAAGCAAGAAAGCAAGATGCTTCAGTCGCTCTGTGTCTGTGATGGTTTTATAAGTAAGGAAGAGTCTATTCATCTCTTTTACTGTTCATTACACCTGAGGAACCTTATTTAGTCAAAGGAAATTGGCCTCTGGGGAATGGTTAGAATTAGCAAGGAGTAAAATCTTTTGGGGTGGAAAACATTCTCGGCATGTTATAGAAAACAAAACCCAACTCCCAAACCTGCTCCATGATACGATCTCCCATGGTAAGCAAAAGGTCTTTCCTTTTCTTAACTCTTCTCCTATGGATTTTTTATCAGTTTGGTCCCTGCTCTTCTGCTCTCATTTTCTGTTTTCCTCAGGTGGTTCAGGTCTGGTTTCCGTTCCACACAAGCATGAGCTTTCCTAAAGTGGAAGCTCCAGACATAAGATGTGTCATCTTGGGCAGTCATGTAGCCCCTGGAAATTCCTATGTGGGCTGTTGGAAGAGTTGGGTCAGGATATTCTAGCCTCAGAAGGGACATTGGACCAGGTGTTTCTGTTTTTACTTTTGTTTTTGTTTTTTAAGATTTATTTATTTTTTTGAGAGAGAGAGAGACCAAGCACGAGTGGGGGGAGGAAGAGAGGGAGGCAGAGAATCCTCAAGCAGACTCCCCCCACTGAGCGTGGAGGGAGCCTGACGCGGGGCTCATTGTGGGGCTCCATCCTAGGACACCGAGATCAAGACCTGAGCCAAAATCAAGAGTTGGAGGGCTCAACCAACTGAGCCACCCAGGTGCCCTTGGAGCAGGTCTTTTTAAGTGAACCCTTCTTATCACGAAAGACTACCATCCTGGTATTTATAAATAGTTCATTCTTGTCATAAGTTATCATGACCATGACCTTGGTCAAGTCATCACTGCCATGATCTTTGTTCCCCAAATCTTCCTCTATTTTTCTAGTTCTTCATTCTTCTGACATGAAAAGGCTCCTTTCAGAGACATTAAGGTCTATAATCTCTACTTCTTTACTGGGGCAGCTTATGTTGCCTCCTTTTCCAGTATTGGTTATATTCTGGCAGCTGCTTTCCACTGTCCTCACCAAATATACTTATGCAGCTGAAGATAAAGGACTTTCTGAAATCAAGAGACTCAGAGATTTAGGTCCAATATGATGTACTTAACCACAGGCATAGGACAAGGAGATGGGGGTGGGGGAGCCTCCTGCAGAATCTCTGCCCCCTTCCTTGAGTGGGAAGTTACTGTTTCTGCCTCAAGTCTCCATGTCAGGGCTGAGAAATCTTTCACTGAGCACTTGGACCTGTGATGAACTATAATTTGAAGACTGTCTGGAAGCTATTGCTCTGTTTTCAGGCAGTTTCAACAGTCACTTTAGATACGGGGGCTCCTGGCTTATGTCACTCTTTGCTAAACTCATTCTGAAGGTAAGGGGTCATGTCCTGGTTTGGAGTCAGGAAGGTGGTTTTAGAATGTTCTCTCTTCTGTCACATTTAGTGTGATCTTCAGTAAAGCCCTGCAATGGCTCTGGGCTGATTCCACATCTGGGAAATAGAGGTGGGCCTAGGTGATCACCAAGGAGGCTAATTGTTGGGCAAGCATAGCATTTCATGTTGGTTGTCCTAGGATCAGAAGTTCAGACACTTCCTTGGGCTTTACAAGCATCAGGACACCTTATTAAAGGATAGATTTCTGGACTCACTCCAACAGGTCTTATTTAGTAGTTTTGGGGGGAAGATATGGTCCAGCAGACTCCATGCTTAACCAGTGTGCTAGGTGACTCTGACACTCAGGTCCTCAGACCATGCTTCGATAAATGCTACTTTGGGGGGTATAATTGTAGAGTCTCAGAGAACCGGTCCTCTCCAACTCCTCATTCATACTTGAAAAGTCATTAACAGAGTACCAAGGGAAGACTTCTCAATGAGCTCAAAGCCCACAGGTCTTGGATAAAAATATAATTATGCCAAAGACTGAATGACAAGTGAGTCCCTTCTAGAAGTAGGTTTTGATGGGAGAGAAGTGAGGACACTGAAAGGGACTAAAGACTGAAGGCGACATCAGGAATGGCGAAATGGCGGGAGTGATAGGCGGAACAACTGCCTGACTTTAGAATTTTGCTACAAGTGGTTTTCGGAGATCTAGACAAGGAGTTGATGAGAGGTGGGGAGATGTAGTAAGAGGTTGAGGGGCATGGCTGGAATAACACATCCAGAAAGTAAATACCTGGGGGTGTTTTCTGAGGGACACACTGGTGAGAAGGTGGCTTGTTCCAACAGGGACCCTGTGGTTCCTGGCTGCGTCCTGGAGACACAGGCAGAGCCATTCGATGATGTGACATCTGTGGGGTGATGATAACCATTCGCTTGAAGTAGACAGAGCGTATGTGTGGGAGCAGGTGTATTTGTGCATAGAGGAGAGGTGAGAGAGATTGAGGAGTCCTGCGTAAGCGGTCCTGAGGACAGAGGGACCCTGAGCAGCTCAATAATCCTGTCTGAGTTTCAGCTCCATTGGTAGAAGGGCAAGGCACAGAAATTAGCCTTCCATCCAGTTTATTTGTTGTTATCTAAATTCCAATTTATTTTTTTGTCGAATTGGTCTATTTGCATGCGAAGTGCCTAGCTCTAATCTACTCTGATAATGATTTGGGTAAGCAGGTTGGAAATTTCTTACTCTTCCCTGAAGGCTCACAGTGTGGGAAGGAAGAAGAGTAAAGAAACCTTTTCATGATTCAACAAGGGTGAAAATTATATCTTGTTTATATTCTTCTCATTTTCTTTTTCCATCTCTTAGGACTTTGGATGCTGAACTAGGCTTGGCAGGGCCATTGACTTGAGGAGATTGGGCGACTTGTTTCTTGGAATTCAGACATCTCTTTATCATGAAGTCTTAGTAATGCTGCCCAGCCAATTTCTGCATTAAACAAACACAAAGTGAATGAGAGGAACATTATTTAATCTCTACACGGCCGATACCTATTAATAACTTAGATTTTCCTGGACCTAAATGTTGGAGACAGCTTATTCATCTTTTTTCTTTAAATGTTTGAGTCCTCTCTAAGATTTATTCTCAGAGATACTTAATTCTTACATGGCTGAAGTTATATATTCTCTGGGTAAAAATTCAACAACACTCCTTCCAATTCCAATCCATTTCATTTGGTTCTCTTCCATTTTGTCCCATTCTCCTTCATGTTTTATTCTAGAAATCACTGGAGTCAGACCTGGAACTTAATTCCCTTTTTTGGATGCCTGGTTCAGTTACCGAGACTCCGTTTCAATGGCGGGGTTAAATCTTTGTAAAGGTTTAATTTCTTTAAGCACCCCATTACCAAACCTTTTCCCCAGCCCTGCCAGACACTGAGCATAGAATAAATGGGGATGCATTCACTTAAGAGGTCAGGATCTAGGTGAGTGGCCAGATACTGCCAGGGCATTGCTGAAAAACAATTAATAGAAAGGAGAGTCTGAGGGGTGCCTGGCTGACTCAGTCAATAGAGCATAAGACTTTTGATCCTGGGTTTGTAAATCGAGCCCTATGTTGAGTGTAGAGATTACTTAAAAATAAAATCTTTTTTTTTTAAGTGATGTTTAAAAAAAGAAAAAGAAAAAGAATGAAAGGAGAGTCCATGAAAGGGAAAATCTGAAGCAGGTGAAATTTATTTGAATTTATTCCATCTTCTTTTCTTTCTTTTTTCTTCCCTTTTGGGGCCCCTATTCACTTCCTCTTTCTCTCTCTCTTTTAAGATTTATTCATTTATTTGAGAAAGAGGGGGAGACAACAAACACGAATGGGGGGAGGGGCAGAGAGGGAGACAACCAGACTCGCTGCTGAGCGGGGAACTGGACACAGGGCTCGATCCCAGGACCCTGAGATCATGACCTGAGCCAAAACCAAGAGTCAGATGCTTAACCAGTTGGAGCCACCCAGGTGCCCCCCCTCTCTTTTTAAGATTTATTTATTCATGAGAGAGAGAGAGAGAGAGAGAGAGAGAGAGAGCACAATCAGGGATAGGCACAGAGGGAGAGGAAGAGAGAGAGAATCTCCAGCGGGAACCCCCCCCCACACCCCTGCTGAGCGCAGAGCCCAATGCGCTTGATCCCATGTCCCAGGAGATCATGACCTGAGCTGAAACCAAGAGTCAGATGTCTAACCGACTCAGCCACCCAGGCACCCCCCACCCCTTCTCTTTTCTAGCCCCAGCACACTCATGCTACCCTTCTATTATCCTGGACACTCCTCTATGGCATCATATTGGTTGCCTGATTCCTTCTTCTTATCCAAACACTGGCTCTCTACTTTCCTAGGTGAATGCCAGTTACCTGAAAGGCTAAAATACACTGAAGAATAAAAGGTTAATATGTTGTCCTCTCCTGTGGATTTTTTGGATTTTAAAAGGAGGCTTCAGAAATTTTTGAATCTGAATTATTGAACCCAAGTGTGGAGAAAAGGGAACCCTTGTGCACTGTTGGTGAGTATGCAAACTGGTACAACCACCTTGGAAAACAGTACGGAGCTTCCTCAAAAAATTAAAACTAGAGCTACCCTATGATCCAACAATTCTATGCCTGGGTCTTTATCTGAACAAAGGAAAACACTAATTTGAAAAGATATATGCAGTTCCCATTATTATTTAAAGTAGCCAAGATATGGAAACATACTAGGTGTCTATCAATGGGTGAATGAGTAAAGATGTAATATATAGAGACAATGGAATATCATTCCACCATATAAAAGAAGGAAATCCTACCTTTTGTGACATCATGAATGAACCTTGAGAGCATTATGCTAAGTGAAATAAGTCAAAGAAAGAAAATTACTCTATGATTTCACGTATATATGGACTCTAAAAAAGTGGAACGTATAGAGAGTAAAATTGGTGGTTGCCAGGGGTGGGGGACATGGGGAGATGTGGTTAGAGGGTACAAACTTGCAGTCATAAGACGAATAAGTTCTGGGGATCCCATGTGCAGCATGGTGACTGTATTAATGATACCGTATTATATACTTAAAAGCTGCCAAGACAGTAGATCTTCAATGTTGTCAGCACAACAAAGAAATGGTAAGTATGTGATGGGGATGGAGGTGTTAGCTAATGCTGCAGTGCTAATCGTTTCACAGTATAAGTCTATCAAATCAGCATATTGCCCCTTTTACACCCGAAACTTGCACAATGTTATATGTCAATTTCATCTCAATAACTCTGGAAAAAATTTAAGTGCTATTTGTTTACTTTTAAAAATAAGTGATTTAACTCAAAGGAACGAATCTCTTTGGTGAAGTTCTAGACAATTTTTGAACTGAGTGGTCCTGTTGTTCAAACACTACCATTGCTTTCTATTTTCTCCCTACTTAAAGTCAGTTCTGCCAGCTGGGATGAAGGGCTAACTTTTACTTAAAAATACTACCTGAGTAGATCACTCACTTCCTTCCCGTATGCTGCCACATGACAATGGATTCATTCAACAGATATTTACTGAGCACTTACTATAGTCCAGGCTGTGTGGAGTGCATTTGATAGAAACGATAACTAGGGCGAGATTCCGGGCAGCAAAATTTAAGCAACCAGAGTTCACTTCCTGGTAGCCTCTAGGCTAGGCATACTTGCCAAACCCATCCCATCCATGGGGGGGTGAAGGGGGGAAGCAAAGACGGATAGAGAAGATAGAGCACACTTGAACTTAATTCTTACAGCTCTCGTACTGTGGCTCAAGAAGAAAGGGTTTGGAAGAGTGAGATAAATACTTCAGTCAGAGCAAGCTGGCTGCCAAAGCGTATTTAAAAATCAAATTACCATCTTAATAGTATGCATCGTTTCCATATCAAATGATGACATTATTGGCAAAGACTAGAAGGTTTCACAATTTTGAGTGCTTAAACTGTACCAACAATAGATGAAGCTATCTTAAAGGGACTACAAAGCCATTCTGCCATCTGGCACCCTCTCCCCATCCTGGTGGGAATGGAAAAAAGAACGCTTCCAAGCGGTGAAATGAAATTGGCTGCTGTCTTGAGAATACACGTTGTGGAGGGCCTGTTAGCCCATCTGACATCCTTCTCACTGTGGCTGCATAAAGGGTTGACTTCCTGAACAGCAATCTTATAACCATACCGTTTTTCATTATTACAAATATATGACATGTTCAGTGTAGGAAACACAGCAGAACACCAAGCAAAAAACAAGTCACTCATAAACTTGCAGATAGCTAATATTGCTACTTCAGTGTGTATCTTTTCAGTCCTTTCCAAATTTCCATGTATCCATGTGAGTGTATGTGTGTGAGCACACGTGTATGTGCGTGTGAGTACGTGTGTGTGTGGTTTTTGAAGCAAAAATGAGATCAAATTCCACTGAGTGCAAGGCTGACTTCATGACTGTGTAGCCCGTGGTTGGTTTCATGTTGCCATGATGCCATCATGAGATTCGTGATAATATTATCTTTGAACTTGTGTTTTGTAAGTGAAGCCCCCTGGGACATGCTCGGGAGCACAGGAGTGACTCCTTGTTCTCGCTGCCTCATCTGCACGAAGCCGTCATGGTACCTCATGAGCACAGGATTGCCATGGGTCCGCAATGCAGGGGTCTCTCTTGATACTGAAAGCACGTGCTAGGTAAGGGTGTTCCATTCCGACAGAGTGAGTAAGAGTGCTGACAGTCGTGAGAGGCCGTGCTTTCCATCTGAACCAGAACTTGCTTCTAACGGGGGAAGAAGACAATGGTGTTCTAAGAAACATGAATGACTGAGAAACCTTGTCATATCCTTTCCGACTCATGCTCCTTCTCTCTGTTAGCCAGTCACTTGTGCCAAAAATGATGACATTGAAGGAAAGGGGAAAAATAGGGCACCCCCTAGTTCTTTTTTATTTTTATTTCAGTCCTTCCTTACTCATCAGTAAGCTAAAAGTAGAGAGTGTTGGTGGATTGTGCATGTATCAAGAAGTGAAATAAAAACAGTCGGGTTCATTTTGCACAACGTTTCTACACTTTTGGCAAGAAAGAAATACATGTGCGTACGAACTTCAAAATATGAATTGTATAATTTTGGTAACTCTGCTATCGAGCTAAATGGTTTTATTTTTTGCATTTTAAACTAGCATTATACAATAGAAAGATGAATGATAAAATTCTTGTAATAATTTAAAGTTTTCATTTTTCTTTACTTAGAACCACACAAAATAGCAAAAAAATGCCATGCCAACTCAATTGAGAGACCATTGAAGAAAGGAAAGTTACTTTTAATCTGCTAATCTACCCCACATTTTTATTTTCTACTGGGCTATGAGAATTCTGTAGCCACCCCTGACCAAACCATATACTGTGACCATTTTTCAAGTCATTAAATATGATTTGAATAGATTATTGCCGACAGCTGTATAGAGGTGGTTTCCATTGATGAATTTTTTCAACTTAGCTCCTATTATTTTTTAGACATTTAGTTTGTTTCAATGTGTCTAAAATTAGTTGATTCTCATAGTATGATGAAAATTTTTGTACCTAAATGTTTATATACACCATGGTTATTTCCTGAAATCAATTCCAAGAAGTGGGATTGCTAAGTCAAATGATATGCATATTTTTAAAGGTTTTGAGATATTGTGACACATTGTCCCTCAGAAAGTTTGTAGCAATTTACAATTTTCACCTTAATATGGCAACCTCAGTCAGTTCTTCAATTATGGCTTGTATCCACGCATTCTGTCTTTGGCATTTTCTCATCAGTTTATTCCTTCATCAACGAAGCCACCCATGGGCCAGGCACTGTATTAGGAACATACTAGGGCTAATGGTGAGTGAGACGGGAACTTGCCTTCCTGAAACTTACAGCCAAGGGGGTGGGGTCAGGCGTTAAATAATCACAAAAACACATACGTATTTACAAACTGTGACGACCTTATGAAGGAAAAGAAGGGCCTTTTAAAAGCATTTAGCTGCAGACTTGTCTTAGCTGGAAAGTCAAGAAGGGTCATTCAACTACCCTGAAGAAGTGGTAGTTCTCTGAGATTGGAAGGAAGAGGGTAAAGTTGGTAAAGAAGGGAGGAGAAAGAGATCAGAAGTGTTGCAGACAGAGGGGGGCCAGCCTGACCAAGGTCCCGTGGGAGGAGAGCAGATGGCAATGTCTTGGATCAGGTCAGTGCGGAGAGTGGAGGGGAGAGTGGAGAGAGATGAAGCTGGAGTGGTCATTTTGGACAGGGCCAGGGGTCGGCAAACTACGGCTTGCCTGCCAAATCCAAATCCCACCTAGTGTTCCTTTTTATAAATAAAGTTTTATTGAAACACAGGTGTGCTTGCTTTGTTTTTGTTTTTCCATACTGTCTCTGGGCTGCTTTCTTGTTAACAATGGCAGAGTTGAGTCATTTCCACAGATATCACATGATCTACAAAGTTTCAAATATTTACTATGAGTGCTCTCTAAAAAGGAAAAGTTTGCTTACTGCTGGACAAGACCATGCAAGGCCTTGAAATCTGGAGACATTTCAATCTTTACCTCAGAGCCATGGGAAATGATTGAAAGGTGGCATGAGGAGACTTGGACCCTGGGGTGGGCTGGAAGGGGTTGAGGGAGACCCAGGCGCCCAGTGCAGGCTGTCACAGTATTCTAGGAGAAAGCTAATGGCCCCTTGGAACAAGGTAGTGGTTTTACAGATGGAGATGAAGAAATGGTTGGGAAATAAAACCAAGGGATGTGACAGGATGCATGAGGGAGAGAGGTACCAAAGGTTACCCCAGCTTCCATCCAGTAGAATCGGGCAGACCATAGTACCCTTTGTAGAAACAGGGACAACTGGAAATTTGGTATGCTCCAGGAGATACTAATGAGTCCAGCGTGAGGTCCCTTTAAGGTATCCAAGAGGATTTTGAGCAGACAAGCTGGACAAAGATTTCTATAGCTCAGGAAAGTGGTAAATACTTCTCATTATCATCAAATATCTCATCATATTTTCCACCATGGTTTATATTTGCCACTGACTTTTCAACACAAAGAGCATCTATTTAGTGCCCATGGTGTGCTAAGCACTTGTGGCTTGCTGCAAGGGTACAAATAGGAATATGACAGCCTTTCTGCTCTCAAGACACACACAGATTACAACATAAGGCAGTCACTGATGAATGCCTTGAGAAGTGAGCCAAAAAATGCTATGGGAGCAAATGGCAAACACAGAAACAAAGGGACAGGGGAAGAGCACTTGGTTCTGGAAGGGGTGAGGAATCCGCAAAGGAGGGACCAGACCTTTGAAGGATGAATGGGGTTTGGGATGGTAAAGAGGGCTGAGGTCCATGGATGGATGCACAAGCAAGAGGAAAAGCAAGGGCTGAGCAGTGGTTCTGAGAAACGAGAGCAGTTACTTGTTGCCAGGGATTTCTTTTTCTGTCCTTACCATACCCATGGCCAAGCCCCACCCTTGCCCTGGACTTCAGAACAACGCTCGGCACCCTAATACTGCTTTCGTTGACTCTAATCTCTACTTCCTGTGAGCATATAATGTGTCATCACCCCTACTACAGATAGGAGATCTTATCTGACTGATCCCTTACTCCCACTGCAGAAATAATTAATTGCTTTCTCTTCTGCACTTTTATATTGCTTTATCTTTTATGCTATAATTGCCCTTGTCATGTGCCATGGGGGTTAAACGCATATAAGTCCCTCTTTCTATTGGGACAGGAACTTCTTCAGAGTTTCTACTCTGTCTCGTACACCTCTGGGCCCCCAGTGCCCAGCACAGTGCATGGTAACAACAGCCACGATACCAACAACGGGCAGCTGAATGGGATTGGACAGAAGCCAGGAACTCCTGGCCCCAGGGTCGGCAGTTTGAGTGATCTGATGGAAAGTCCCAGACTGCGTGCTGGTGAGGACTGGGAGCGAGAGAAGAAATTGGATTTGAATAATTGAATTTTAAGAAGAAGGCATATGCTTCTGCTGTAACCTCCCCACACCAGACAGCATAGCCCAGATGCAAGTCAAAATGCATTATGTATTTAATGTGTCTCCTGGGGTTGGCGTTTGAGATAATCGGAAGAGAAGGCAGGGATTATAATCAAAGTGGCAACATCTGAAGACATTTAGCTCGTGGGGAAAGGTCAGGGCATTTCTTAGATAGTTAGTCAACCTTGTGCCAGAGAAGAGTGGATATGATTGAGGGCCGGTGTGTGTGTGTGTGTGTGTGTGTGTGTGTGTGTATGGACAGTTTAGAGAGAGAAGAAACTGAGTAGCAGGATCGGGATCTCTAGGGCAGGTGTTTGGGGCTGTAGGAGCTGGACGCCAGTTCGTACAGTGGATGTTGATGTTGGTGTTGGGACTCGAACCTGGGAAGAACAGAAGTATTTTGCATATGGGGGTGGGAGAGGCAGCGGGAAGATGAGATCCATGAGATCCGGGGGAAGTAGTATGCCCTGCCCCGTACCCTGGAGGTCCCACACCTTGGCTGGCTGTGCAGCTCTCGGAGAGACGCGGGGCTGAGTGCTCTCCCTGGCACGAGCACTCAACAGCATCACGCACGTAGCATTACTCAAGTCTTTTGTCCGTCACTCAGATGGGAACAGTGAGATCGAATGGTGGCTGGATAACCATGATGTCTACTTCTGTTGTCTCCACTCTTAAAAAACTACTCAGAAAAGAGGAAGCATGAAACAGGGAAAAAAAGTCACCCTTGAGGAGCCACACTCCTCTGGGAACTCATCAATGCCATCTTGTCACTGGTCAAAGACGGAGAGATTGAGAAATCAGGAGATGAGTGGCTGGGTCGTCTGTTTTCTCGGTCCAGGAGGAAGCAAACAGGCCCGGGCATCACACTGGAATCCCTTAGGTGTCAGGGCCGGCAGAAGGAGCGTGCTTCCCGGATCACACTGAGCGCCTTCGCATTTCTCGCTGTCTCCACTGTGTTGTTCCGTTGACAATTCTGAAGCCTTGCCGCAGCAACCAGCTGTCTCTGTCAACCCCAGCGTTTTTCTGTCTCTCATGCTCACTGGCTTTCCATCACACAAAAGAGTTCTGTTAACTAGAAGCCTTTGCAGTAAGGCAGTGAGGTCGTGGGGGTTGGAGCCCCCATTGGCCAAAGCTGCCGGTGGCTGTCTGGGGCTCCAGACATTTTTAAGATCAAAATCAGGGGGGAAAAAAAATCAAACCCTTTTTGAAGCTGCTGCTCCAGCTTTCTTTGGAGTGCAGAGTCTCCTCCCCACCCCCACCCACGGCCCCAGGCTCTGTCTGACCCAGCCTTTTATATACTTATGCTCTAGAACATTTCCAAAAATATACATGCACTTTAACAAAAAGGCATCTTCGCCAGTGTTCCCTTGGCGGGAACAGTCTGCATGTGGGCTCCAAGCCCTGCTGCTTGGAGGAGAGGAATGTGGGAGAAGCTGCAGGTTGCAAAGGCAAATCTTTCAGTTCTCTCCGGATCCTCCTTCTGGAAGGACGCTTCTGGCCACAGAGTGCAAAGAGGACCCCAGGATTTGCAGGCAACAGACAGCTCACAATCCTGGTGCCCTCCTTCTCTGCTGATATGACCTTGCAAAAGTTACTTAGCCTCTCTGAGCCTCACTCAGCTTCCTCATCTGTACCTTGAGACTAATGACAGCCCTCTGCTGAATATAGGGGAACATATGCTTAGAGTCTAATACAGTGAGCACCTGGTTGACCTGCAAATGCAGCTGTGATTACTGTCAGTCCTAGGTCTGTGCTACGACTGTCTCTTTTCTTATCAAGAGCTCCCCCCTACTTGGGGTTTCTATGACTCGCCCGACTTTGCATGTGCTAATCTATGAACACACACAGAAGAGGAATAAAAACTTCCAGTGAGCGGGGGCCTGGATGGCGCAGTTCGTTGAGCATCTGACTCTTGCTTGTGGCTCAGGCGGTGATCTCAGGGTTTGTGAGATCGAGCCCCGCATCAGGCTGTGCGCTCAGCATGGAGTCTGCTTAAGATTCTCTCTCCCTTTCCCTCTGCCCTTCCCCCCACTCAAATAAATAAATAAATAAATAAATAAATAAATCTTTAGGGGGGGAGAAAAGCGACAAAAAAGCCCAGGGAGGTGCAGACCAGGGCTGTAGGAGTTGCCATCGACACTCCTGCTGCTAGGCAGGGAAGAAGGTGACCCAAGGTTTAGGGCTCTAGGACTGGCTGCCTCCTCAGTCGGCCTGGCTGAAGCCTGAACTCCCACCAGCACAGAGTCCTGTCTTGGACAGATCAAACATGATCTCTGTTAAAGAAAATTCCCCAGGGGGGAGATGTGTCATGAGGTGTTTGTCCCTGCCTGTGACCAGGAAGGATGTGAAGAGAGTGATTTTTATATGAACTCTAACTCTCTAGAATTGTGAAAAATATCCAAATACCAATGGAGTTTAAGCCTTTTGTTAGGGATATTCTTAGGGCACTTTCACAGGGGGAGGTTTTGTTGCCCCACTTAATGATGGGGTCCCGGGGTGGGGCATTTCCTTTCACCTGCTTTCCTCTCTTTCCCACCCCTGGCTGACCCCCGAGCCCTGAGCCGGCCCGGGCTGCAAGCTGCTCATCACAGAGACTGCATTTTCTGTGGGACACTCTCTTCCTGCCATGGGTGTCCATGTGACCTGCGTCAGTAGGAAGATTGGGGCTCCCCGGCATGTTCCCCTTTCCCTTCCCCATCCTTCCCTATGTCTTCCCTGCTAGAAATTGAAGGGGAATTCGATTTGGTCAGGGTAGATGGAAGATGGAAGAAGAGTCTTTCTAAACGGTCTATGGAGCTTAGCCCTCTGCCTGCGCCCATCCTCCAGGTGCCCTGAGCCAGCACTTCGAGGAGGGAGGTACTTGGAAAATTCACTCGGAGCTGGCCTGGCCGTGGAACTAGCAAGAGAGAGAAGTCAACAAGGCACAATGGTTGAGCGCCTGCTGTGTACATGGAGCTGTGCCGGTTACGAGGTTGGGGTGTAAGTGTGGCTGTCCTGTGCGGTGTAGGGGCTGTGCAGTGTGGGAGCGCGTTTAAAAAGAGGATTAAAAAAGAGACTGGAATCGTCCCGGCTTCAGGGAACCTGCAAGTAACATGGGGTAACATGACCTGAGCGGCAAGGGAAACAGCGAGAGAACACAAGCCAACGGAGGCGACGGGGAACATCGCAGGCCATCGGAACCAGCCCCGAGGCGGGCGTCAACAGAGTGCTCCTCATGAGAAGTGGACCGGACTTTGCAGCACGGACACCGAGCATGGGCCTTGGCAGGTGGAAGCATGGGTGGAAATGAGCTGGATAAAGACAGGGCTGATGGGGCGGGGGGGGGTGGGGGAAAGCGGCAAATGTGGAGGAGGCCGAGATGAGACTCTCACCGAGCCCAAGCTCCGAAACATCCTGGCCTCTGCCAGATGTAATGAGGTGTCCCAGATTACAGGGGTTCGCTCCAAAGCCTGAGGCTACAGGTAGTTGAGTTCATAGGTGCTTGAATTCCAGTGGCAGAATTTAGACCTGACATATTACGCAAAGGGTAAAATGTGCCTAATTGTTCGGTAACTACTTATTACATGTTTACGCAGGGTGGAGCCGCGCTCTGTCTATTAGGATACAAGGGATTAGGAATGTCAGTGAACTGGAAGGGAGCGTCTACCTCGGGGCGGGACGAGTCTTACCTCAACAGGAGGCTGGGGAACCCTGAGGGTGCTTGGGGGATGAAGACTGGTCCTATGTGGTGACAACAGGATAAGGAGGAAGAAGAGAAATGAAGAGATGTTTGTTTCCCCCAAAGGATGAATCGATAGGTCTCAGTGGTGCACTGGTGGGCCTATTTGCAAAGACCAGAGAGGACCCATGTGAACTGTGTCTTTCTCTTTATCGTTCCCCTGAGCTGAGAAGCAACCAAAAAAAAAAAAAAAAAAAATCCGCAGTTGAAAGGTAGAGGTTCCAAGCCATTGAACCTTTTATTTGATGCTGTGGTCGCTCCCTGCACGACAGCATCTGGTGTGACCCTGCGAAGCTGAGAGAAGTACCTGGTAGTGCCCACTGGAACCTGAGAAGCGATTCGGAGGCTTAGCCTCCCTGCCCTGGAGGAAATGTGCTGCGGCAGCCCTACACAGGCGCAACTCGGGGAAAAAACCGGGAAAGAATCCAAGATCAAGTTGTCCTTCCTTCCTTCAACCGGTGTTGATTAAGGATCAACTTTGGGCAAAGCACGAGCAACCCTATGGCCATAAACTCTAATTACCTAAGTCTCTAGATGCTGTAAGACTCTCGGGATATTTCTCCTCGTCTGCAAACACCTTGTGCCTTACCCATGTTTGTGTCTGATGCACGAGAGGACTTGGTCTGAGCTTCACAAATGGACACACAGGGGAGGAATACTTGAAGGGGCCACGGAGGAAGGCTGGAGGACTCGGAGATGCCTCCTGGAGAAGATGCACCGGGATTCGGATACTGTGGGGGGGCTGATTGAGCCGGCCGGGTTGAAGGCTCCCCCGGGGAGTAGAACCACGCTGCAGAGGGGTGAAGTGGAACGCACAGTGTCTGTCGGGAAGGCAGTCCCTGATGGATAGGGATTCCTTATCTCTGACTCAGAGACTCAGTCAATGTGGTCTAGCTTATCTGTGCTTCCTTGCAAGGCCCGCCTCTGAGTGGTGACGGGGAGATTACTGCTGAATCTACCGTGGTTTAAACATGCTTCATTTTGTTCACTCAAACACTCCCTGAAGGTAATGCTCAGAATCTGGGGACAATTACTCAGTTTTCCCATATCTCCACGTGGTCACCAACCCAGAAGCTCTTTGAACCCAGTCCTTTTGGGTTTTCGTGATGGCTTCACTACCTAGTCAGGATTGAGTAAATCGTTGCTTATTGGTGACTGATTCAACCTCTGGCCCCTCTCCCCTCCCTGGATGTCTGAATGTTCCAACCCTCTCATCGCAGGGGGCAAGCAGCCCCCCTCCCTAGGGGACCCAAGGGCTTTCCCAAAGTCTCCTCATTAACATAATAAAAGACACATCAGCACAGGAAATTCCAATGGTTTTAGGAGCTGGGAGCCTGAAACCCGGAGGGCGACCAAACACCGACCTCTTATTACACATCCACGTAGCAATATTACACCCCCCTTGTCGCCGTGGGGCCCACGGCGGGCTTACTGGATTTCAGCTCAGCTGCCTTCCCTACACAGTGGTGACGCTGAGGATGGGGTGCTTCTGGATCGCACCTACGTCACTGAAAGTCAAGAAGGCCCAGGGAAGTGAAGCTGCAGGGAGTTTGTGTCACCAGGGCTGTGTGGACGTGGTGTGACCGTAGGGCAGCCTGGGGAACATCTTCCCAAGCTACAGCCCCCACAGGTAAGTGAGCAAAACAATGGGGGCAGATACACCTCCCCCTTTCCAGCCAAAGCTTTCCTCTCCTACGTCTCTCTACCTCTCTGCCTTCTTTTTCTCACCATGTCCCGGCCCTTCTGGGAGATAACCCTGGCCCCCCAGAGCAGAGTCTCGGGGCGCGGCCATCTTGGACCAGTGAGACCCTGAGGTGGGTCTCCCGGGCTGCATTCATGCTAGACCCAAAAAGACCTTAAGAAATTTTTAAAAATCACATCCCAAGATTTTAACCTTATTTGTCTGGATGCAAATTCCTGCTTAGGATGCTGACTCTTTACTCTTCTTTCTTTGAATTCCTTGTGTTGAGAAATCCTCTCGGGGCAGAGAGATTCCTTAGACCCTGGACAAGTTAAAAAAGAACAGCTCTGGGAGACACATTACAGGTGTTCCACGAATTTCCATCGTCAAAGGCGCCCTGCACCGTTCTCCAGATGAACCCCAGGCATGGCAAAGTGAAGAGGCAGCTCTGGGCTCCGAGCTCTTAGGAACACAATGGGAACTGGGGGCTAGATCGTCACTTCCAGGTGTCCCAGTCTGGCCACCACATCCCAGCACAACTGAAGTGGAGACTGCAATCCGGGGGCCCAGGGAAATGACACTGGAAGGGAGGGGCAGGGCTGAGCACCAGGAAGAGAAATAGGGTGGATCCAAGGAGAGAAGGGGGTCTGGTGGAAGTTTCCTGGGAAATAGGGTTGGGGTTAGCAATGTTGAAGGTGGTCCACCAGGGGGAGGGCTGTAGGAGGTTTCTTTCCATCACCCCCAGGGGGAGGGGGGGAGACAGTTTTCCTCCCAGTAGGAGCATTTTGGGAGCTCTCCCCTCCTGGGCTCCATCTGCGGGTTCCCCTGCTAAGAGCGGCGCAGGCAAACCAGCAGGTGCCTCTGAAGCCTGGGTCTCCTCCTCACTCGGGGTGCGCTGAGCAGGCTCCAGAGACCCTCCAGTCATCACAGGATGTCCCCTGTTCCTGCACCCTGGCTGCTCCTCTGCTCCCTCCCTCCCCCCACCTGCGATGACCCTTCTACGGCGCTTCTCACTCGCACTAGATGCCGCGGAGGAGACAAGCACTATATAAATGCTAAACAGACAGCCGTGCCTGTCCCCGGATAAACAGACCGCCAGCTCCCGCTGTCAATCCCACACCTTTCATGAACACAGACACATCTCCGGAGAAGGGGGAAAATGTTGGTGTCGCTTCTCCATTTAATTCTGTGATTTACCCTCAATCTTGATACCAGAATGTTGTCCTCTGGTTTTTGTTTTGTTTTGTTTTATTGCTTTTTTGGTATTGATTTCTTTTTCTTTTCTTTTCTTTTTTCCCCCCGGAAAGACGTTATGGTTTGTTATTTTAATTTCCTGGATTCATATTCAGAAAATAGGATGCTTTTCTTCTGATCGCTCTTCCAAAATAACAATAATAACTATCATATGTACGGTCCTCTCACATGCATGATCCCATACAAATTCATTAGACTGGAGTCAGAGGAAACGGATTCCTGTCTTAAGGCCATCTCGCACTCCCTGTGTGACCTTGGGCACATGGCTTGACCTCTCTGAGTCTTGCTTGTTTTATTTGTACAATGGGCATTGTGACAGAGCTGTTCTTCCTAGCGCAAAGGTTTGTGCGAGGAGTAAATAGGATAATTTATATGAAAACTTGAGGTAGGTATTGATTTTTAGATGAGAAATTTGAGGCGCAGAGAACCTGAGTGGTTTGCTCCAAGGGCTGTAGCTTATAAGCAGCAGAGGCCATATATAAACACAGGTCTTCTGACAACAAGTGCTCTATCCACAAACCACAAGTCTGAGTGATGGCCGGCACTTGGGCAGATGGACGTGAAAGCCAATAGTACAAAACATAATACTCGTTAGCATTTATGAACACTTACTGTATGCCAGGCACTCTTCCACGAGCTTTACTCATTCAAGCCTTATAATAACCGTATAAGGCTATCCTTAGTAGGTTTATTTTATAAAGATTCATTTCTCTAAGGTTACAAAGGTGAATCTGTGCACAGACTGCAAGGCCTGTGTCACTAACCACTACCCTATCCTGCCTCCGAGCCCATGTGCTTACAAACTGGACTCCAGGAGCCTTTCCAAGAGGGAGGACGGACTGGGAGGAGGGACTGGGTTACAGGAGCATTGGGCCATTGACTTCCCTAAACTCATTGCAAGGTTTACCTCCAAGGTAAATGACCAGGCCAGTGGTTCTCAACCTTGAACATGCCCCAGAACCACCCGAAGGGCTTGTGAAAACACAAAGGGCTCCTTCTCCTGATTTTCACTCTCTTGTTCAGGGGTGGGACTTGAGAATTTGCATGCCTCACAGGTTCCCAGGTGGTGCGGAGGCTGCCAGTTTGGGTACCGCATCTTGAGAAACACAGCCCCAAAAAGTAGAAGATGACAAACTTCACCCCATCCAGCCATCCAAGGACTCGCCCTTATCTGAATAAGGAAAAGCTGGTCGGGACCCCAGAACATCTGAAATGGTCTGGACCCATTCAATGGGTCTCTGAAAATATTTCCTGCAGTAGAAGGTTGGGGCTGCCCTCCCTGGGCCAGAGCTCCCCCACGGGCTGCGGTGCTGAGGGCAGAGGGCATGTGCTCTGCATTTCGGAGGAGCCGCTCAGAAGCCCCCGCTGCAGATTAAGTAAACAAACAGCCTCTTCAGCCCCAGGAAAGGCTGTGGCCAAGCCCCCTGGCCCTCCCAGACAGAACCTTTCCTTCAGCTGTTGTTGTTTTGTTCTGCTGCTGCCTTCTCATCGCCTTGTACTGACAATAGTCGTAAATAACCGCAGTGCTGTAGAGAAATCATTTTAACAGCGGAGAGTCAAATAAATACATTAGACCTGACAGCTTAACTACGCGGAGTCCATTTGTATGTGGTGGCCAGCTGCTTCCCGAGACGGGCGGTGAACGCAGCGGCCACGAGAGGGCGCGCCGAGCTCACTTTGAGCGAGGCCAGCCGCGGCCGCCCCCCAGCCCTGCCCGAGCCAGGGGCTAGCGGCGGGGGGTGGGGGTCTCCGCTAAAACAAAGCTTTCAGATTCCAGTTTTAGCTGAAAAGTAATGCCAAGACCCGCCCCCAGCCCTCATCCTTTGGTAGGGGAGGATTTTGTTCCCTATTCATCTGAGTTCAGGGTGAGAGTTGAGGTTTGGGGTGCTGAGATTTGCGTCCCCAGAACCGCGTTGTCCCCAGGGATGACAGAGTCACCAGGTCACATAGCCTCCTGCGTGTGCCATCCACGCGCACCCCCAGTCCCATCCAGACGCTCAGGGATTTTCTTTCTTGGCCTTGGTTTTCAGTGGATTTGGCCCATCATGGCCATTCTAATCTGGTCCCCTAGTTCCCAGGAGGAATTATCTGCCTCTTTTCCTTCCCACAGTGTCGTGGGAAGTGCTGAAGGTTGATTGTGGGCAATGCAGATTCAGGGTACCATCCTCTTCTGGGCAAAGAGACATCCAGGGCGTCTGCTGGACCCTGCTTCGCCTGCAGCCCTCTGCTTTCCCCTCACCAGGGCCCACACGCTTTGAGCTCAAGAGGGCTTCCCTGGTGACGGGACTAAACGCCTGTGTGTGGAGAGGGGCTCTCCATTCAGGCTGACCACGTTTCCTCCAAACCCTCACCTAGCACGTAAGCCACTGGAGGTCGAGGTGGAGAGGCAGGTGTGTGAGTTCTTCCCAATGGACACCCCCCAAATGCTCTCATGCTCTTTGGTTGGGGGTTGGTTTTTCTTTGTTGCCTTCCTAGATACCAGACTTCAAACTCCTTGTGAGCGTAGATGGGATCTTATTCTCTGCAAAAACCCTATAACCTAGCAGGATGCTTGTTATTGGCAGTCTCTTGATTATAGGGGACAGATTAGAAGAACACTTAGCCGCTGTCTTTGAGTCTGCGGTCATGAGGTGAATATTTTATGTTCTGTCAAGGTAATAGAGAGCACAGCAAGTTAGAGGAAAGGAAGCACTTCCTGGCAATGCTATAATGAATTCCAACAGAGTGGTGGTCTGTCTCTTTGGGAGCAGACCGGGTCGGGCCGGGTCGGGCCTCCTTGAAGCAGGCACTATTTTTGCTGTGTGAGCACGGAGTCGCAGGGATCGGGAGCCCATGGAACTGTCTGCATGGTGCCACTCTTTTCTCCCCCCAAGGATTTATCCCTCCCCCCACCAGAGGCTGCAGAGGAGGCCAGCTCGTTGGAACAGCCCTGCCCTCAGGCCCCAGTTACGTGATATTGACGACAGGACTGGTCTCTGACATGGTTCAAACATTGTAATAGTTTATGGCCTTTGCAGATGGTTCCACAGTGGGTAACTGACATGACCTGGGTCAATCCAAATTCCTCCCTGGGAAGACTGACATGGAAATTGAAAAAGAGGAGTTCATCTTTTTTTGGGTTCCTGGATGGTAAGATGGAAAACCAGGCGTTCTTGCGACCATGTTTCTCATCTTACGGATAAGAAAAGTAGAAGAGGCCTTCAAGCAACACGCATACTCACCACATACAGAAGAAGAGAGAGAGCGAGCTAGAAATTCGCCAACGGGAGATAACTGGATTTTTGATGATCTCTGGGTCCCTACTTCCTGTTGTTTCTGAGGCCTAGCTACGTCCTCGTTTTTGAGTTCCCCATGATACTTTGGTACCTCTATAGTAATTTCTCTTACAAACACCTCCCCTCCCCCCAAGCCCCATCTTCAGTTAGATTATGTTGCCTGAGATCAAAAGGCTTTGGCTCATTGTGGTCTCTTTAGAGTAAGACCCCAACCCACTGCACAAGTTCAACTCCCAGTGTCCTCCATCAGGATTCACCATCACCACAAACACACCGTGCAACGCTCTGCTATGGTACCATGCACCCATCCTCTCTGCCCAGGATCTCGAAGAATCCCTTCATCCCCTTCAGCCTCTTAGAAGAATGGCCCCTCTCCTCGGACGCTGTCCTGGACATAGTCCTTTGTCCAACCTTCTTAGAGTGTGCTCCTCTGCACTGGGGTTCGAGAATCGTGTTCTGCACAAGACTATGACCTCCTCGAGGGTGGGAACGTGCCCCGGTGAGCCCCATTTCCATAATGCCTGCCACATCCAAATCCAGAGGGTGTTTGTACAGGGACGATGAAGCTTGTAGTCCTGCCCACAAGCAGGGAAATCGGTACTGAAAAGGTCCCTGTGGCCAGTAATTCCTAGAAGATGCAATGATAGAATAGAATAGAATAGAATAGAATAGACCGATAGAGGGACACAGCAGCACAGTGAGGACCTCTGTCCTTTTCCTTCTGTCTTATCTCCATTTAACTCACTCCTTTCTTCAACACACACCCTTATGTGCAGTGCCCACACACAGACACACACACACCCTGAGACTGTCCCTTGCTTCCCTAACCCCCACCCAGTGTTTAGAACTGGCTTACACCTCACCTCACTATCTTCCCAGCTATTACCTTCAGAGCCTTCTCCAAGCTCCGACTGCCAGAGGGAAACTTCCAACTCAAAGGCAAAAGAGAAAAGGAAAAGAAAAAAAGAGGGAAGGAGGAGAGAGGAGGTGAGAGAAAGTAATATCCGATTTCAACATTTGGTTCTTTGCCGTTTAAACTTCTGGAGGCAGCAACTGTACAATTTGTATGTTTTGTATCATGTCTGCTTCCTTGTGGGAGTTTCATAAATTGATGATGATAACACAGCACATTTCTTTTAAGTCCTTAGACATTCAGTCTTTATTGCTTTATAAAGTCTGCTCGGGGCACAGATGAAATGAAACTGGTGAGATTTTGCTCTGTCCACTCTGCAAATTCCATCACAGAATTTGCACCTGCTACGCAACTGGCATTCGGAAGTAGCAAGTCACGTTGCCGAAGGTACCAGAGGCCAGTGCTGGGAGGCTCAGGACGGTGGGCGACCCAGGGTGATGGAACAGGGTCAGTTCAGCGGCTGCTGGGAGAGGACGCAACTTGAAGAAAGATCAGTCTAGGGAAACAGATACGTTCTGTAACCTCCACCGGCAACTGGGGTTTTTTTTTTTTGAAAACTATGCAAAATTCATTTCCCTCCAGTCCTGTAATAAAATATATGCAATATGTAAATAGCAGCATTTCGAATGTGGAAGCCATTACAGTCACCTGCTGTATTTAATGATTGGAATGCCATGATTTTTTAATCCACAGCTAAATAGCTACACTAATAGGAATATTACATTGATGGACAAACTCGCTCCCCAAGCCAAAACGTTTTTGCCTTTTATGCTGATTTCATGAAACAAATGTGTGGCATTTGTCGTTTACGCCAGAAAACAATGAGTTCTGCAATATCATTACCTACCTATGCAGAGTGGGTGTGACTCTGAACTTCAGACTGGGAGAAAAACCTTCATCTGTTAATAAAACGAATCAGACCTTTTCAGGCCAAGTTATAAAACTGAGCAGATGAAAATAATCTCATACGAGCAGATTTCTGTTCCCTTACCCACTCTCAACCCCTCAGAATAACACCCCCCCCCGAACACACACACACACACACACACACACACACACACACACACACAATTTGTTCTCTTCTTGAATGAACTAATTTATTCCTGAGGAGCAAGGGTGACTTAACTCATGCTGGCTGTATGCAAATGACAAGCTGTGGCTAGTTCCTTTCTGTGTGGAGAGGACGAAAAAAACCCCATCGCGTGGCATTACCAGGCCCAACTGGAAAACGCTGCACCCAACGTCCCGAGCCCGGTAAACTTGGCCTCTCAGCAGCCAGCCTCCCCACGGTGGAGCAGCTTCAGGTCCCAGAGAGACAGAGCTAAATGGATGCCTGTCTCTTGCCGAGTACCTTAAAATCCTGCCATTCATCCCAAGAACTCGTATTGCAACTGTTTCCTTATAAAGTGCATGCAAATGCGTCCGCGGGACACTGCACGTGCATTGTTGGTCAACATAATGAAGTCACATTGTGGCCGGGCTCGCTGTGTATGTACATTCACTTGTCAGATAAGATGCTGCATGCAAAAGAGCCTTGCCAACCCTACAGAGCTTTGTAAACTATAAAAACCATAGGCACACGGGCTTGCTATTATCAGGGTTGTGATTATGAATCCCTGAAAGGCAGAGCATTACAGCAGGCAGACTCGGGGTACTCGCAGACATGGAGCAAGTTGGGCTTGAAATCAGAAATGAGCTTGAGATTTACTGATTTTATTATAGGGAATAAATGCTTGGAGACAGAAGGGGATCCTTTATGGCTTGCCGTGAATACCTTACTTGGAAAATGCGCATCGTGTTGCCTGCCATCTAGTGGCAGGAGGGTAAATTTGCAATTCCCTGAAGTCCCTGGGAAACGACTTACAGACCGTCTCTGGGAAAGGCTGGCAGGTGGGCGAAGGGCTGTTGGTGGAAGCTGACCGTGCAGGAGTGAGGGACACCGACGGTCTCTGCCGCCTTCGCCAGCCCAGGAGCCTGACCTCGGGCACGGCAACCGCGTTCGCTGGCATCTCCACTGTGTAAACCTCGAGAGCTCTGTGGGTCTTTTAGACATTAAGTAAGAATAACAACAGAAATGATCCGGATGATGATGATAATATTAAGAAGCATAAACAATTATAATCATAACACCAGATTGCTTCCACTGTTCCTTTCTAGGCTCTGATGAGTAAACACACGAAAGGCTGAAGCGGGGGACGGAGCCTGCCCGGGAGGCTGCAGGCAGCCTGTATAATCCTCCCCTCCCTGAACTCCGTGCGTGGGGAGACTTTGCTGAATTACACTTGGCCTTTGGAGCACCTGGAGCTTTGGAAGACAGGAGACCCACGCCAACCATCTCTGGGTTTATGCATGCAAGTTTTTCAACTTCGGGACGCCCTGGACGGCTGACCACCGCCGGCCAGGTACGGCCTTCCCTTCCCGCGCTGCACCCAGCGAACACAGCTTATGGGAGCCTTCCAAAGGAGTCTGGGCGACCACTGGCAGGAAACAACAAAAACGAATAGATACAGCGCTTGCTTAAATTAAAAAACAAAAGCAAAAACTCTTAGGTGAAGCGTTTAAGTGATCTATTCATGAATTTGAAGTCACTGATCAGAACTAGCATGCACTGAGTACCTAACTATGTATCAGGCCCTCGACATGCACAGTGTCAGGTAAATCTCCTAGCCACCTTATAAGGTAAGTAGAGTTGCTACCCCATTTTACAGACGGAGAAATAGAGGATCAGAGAGGTTAAGCAGTTTGGTGACAGTCACATAGTAAGTCATGGAACCGAGACCCAGTATCTGTTTGCACCACTCTTTGCACCCTATGGACTTGGGGTGTCTTATCTCAACCACCGAATATCAGAACCTTAGTGTAGGAAAGAACTTTAAAGGTCACCTAATTCAATTGCTCATCCCAAGCCAGAAGCTTCTTTTACAGCAGTGACTTACAGACTCAGGCAGGTTTTGATCAGTCATATTAAAATCATAAACGAACCAAAACAAGCCAAGGAAACCAAAAAACAAGTTCTGAGACGGACTCCGCCACCCGCAACTTTCCTTGCCTTCAGTTTCTGATTCGGTGGCTTTGCACCAAGGTCTGGAGAGTCATCTCCAAGGCTTCTGAAGTGTTTCTCCAGCCCAGCAAGGGTGGAAAGCTGGGCCCAATAGCAGTGCCATGGCAGGAGGAGGGAGGAGTAAGAAATGGCTTGGGGCAGGCAGAGGACGGAGCTGGCTTCATTTATCTGGAGGCACGGAAGACCGCAGGTGGGAGAGCACAAGGCTGTACAAGAGACTGGCTTTCAGGAACGGTCAGGTCCATTTTTTTAAAGGGAGTAAAGAACATTAGCATCATTTTCCCTTTTAAACGAAATATCAAGCAGAGCTGCTTCGGGAGCCCACACCTTGCCGCTCTCCCGCACGCTGCCTAAGCAAACAGGCCACAGTTGAGTCAAACCTTAACTGAGCTGAGTGTCTTGCTTCCCTTTCTAATTGGTGGCAGGAGCAACTGAGGCCTCGGGGGCTCTCTGTGCGCCCCTTACTCGCTTGCTGATCTCTGGGGCACCGTGAATTGCTGCTGTCTCTTGAAAAGAGTGTTGGAAAAAGACAGGCAGCTGGGGGAAATGCCCATGTTGGGGATGGCTCTCTGAGATGCACGTGGGAGCCCACTTGCTTGCTGTCCCAGAAATGGCCAGCAGGGATGGGGTGCTTTATGTCTGAGGGTCTCAAACTCCCATGGAATGTGAGTGGTGGCTGAAGCCCCGTGATGCCCAGATCTCACCTCCTTGTGGTTGTGAACTGGCTCTGGCTCCCTATTTGGCCTTTGGCTTTCTAAAGGTGAAAGGGTGATTATTTGAAGACTTGGGTGTCTGTATGTAGCTAGAGTCTTTGCTTCCCATTAAAGCGAAAACATTTATCTGGCCAAATGAAGCCACCCTAGACTATTCTAAAAGCAAATGTCCTTTAGCTATTTTGTGTCTGATGTTTGTCTTCCTGTGTATTCTCTCTTATCTGGAGACTTTGTGGATTTCTTAAAAAATCAATATAAGAGGCTGAAAGGAAGTTCACACGAGCTACCCATAAGAACCGCATCGAGAGAGAGAGAGAGAGAGAGAGAGAGAGAGAGAAAGGAGAACAGTCCCTCAGCCAGTGAACATCCGTGTGCCTAGCCCTATGTTAGGAACTGTGGGAATGCAGGGAATCAAGACAAGTTCAACTCTCAGTGGCTCCTCTCACAGACATTGGAGGGGACAACACAGAAAGAAAGCTACACGAACAGCTTCTAGTCAAAGGTCTTGGGTTTAAATCTTAACTCTGCCCGGTATTCACTGGCTGGCTCGTTACTTATCCACTCTGAACCTCATCCTTCTCACCTGTAAACTGGGGATTGGAAGAGATTTTCTCTGTGAGAGTCAGGTGAGCTTGTAAGAGATCGATCAGGACATCCAGCACAACAAGATCAGAGAAGCGGTATGACGAAACGGTTCCGAGTGTGGACACGGAATTTGAGTTCCTGCAAATGAAGTTCTGTGCGTGTAACAGAACATTCCCACTGGAGGACGTGTGTGGGTGATACATTATAAAGAAACAGGACGTCACTACGTGCCTGGAAGAAAATCGCAGTGTGGCGTGTACTGACGCGTGCCAGGAAGGCTGAACGGGTCTGCTGTGAAGACACCTGTTTGCCCCAGTGTTGCCCTCCTTTCTTTGAACTTAGACTCATTTAATTTAATTTAATTTTTTAATTTTGTTTTTACGTTAGACTCTCACCCGTGGGACTTGAGTTCTGAGAAACTCATGTTGGGCGACTCCAATCCCGACGAATGTCCTTATTCTATGGATGAGGAAGCAGGCCCAGAGAGGGAGAGAGGCTTGGCCAATGTCCCATGTGGCTGGCTGGTCCTGCGAACGCACCCGTGTCCCCGAGTCCTCATCCACTGGCTGCTCTCTCGGACTGAGGCAATGCTAACTTATTGCAGGTTCATTCGGGTGTTTCAGCAGTCAGACAGACCCTGCAACAGTCCAGGTAGTGTCTGGCCAAGCTTTATAGCTGGTACGGGTTTTATTTCTCATTGGCCAACCAGGACAGAGCATTCCTTTCTCCATCCGGTAAGACCTTTTCCTTTTGGAGCCTTCTTTTCCTCCTTTTTCTTGCTTTCAATTCCAGGCCACGTGCGTGCGAGTGCTTTCTGAAATGCGAGTCAGCGTTACACTTGATACCATCTTAAGAACTAAAGGACTTATTTGCTTCCAAAATAATGGGTTCCATTAAACGATGAATGTATCTGTCCATCTAAAACTAGTGGCTTTGTCTTGTCTGTGTGTCTGTGTGTTGGGATGGAGAGCGGAAATACAGGCAAGTGTTTCCGGAATGCTAAATTCATTCACTGTTGAAAAGACGGGTGGGAAGAGTGTGGTAGGCTCTTTAGGTTTTTGAGATAGTGACATTTTAAAAACATTTGTCTTATCTTAAATTTTGCCTTAGATAAGATGCCTTCGGTGTGAATTCTCTTCACAGCTGTTTGCTTCTCATTAAAGGGGTAGACTTTAAGCCCTTTGTATCGCGCGTAGATAAATTTTTTGACGGAAACAGTGATTCTCCTGACTTTATTTTACAAATTTGCTTGTTTGCATTGGCCAACTCAACCAGCTGTTTTGGATTCCTGTGAACTCAGGGTCGTAGTGCTGATGCAGCCGAAGAAGTGTAGAAATTAATTCTGAAAATGGCAGGGAAAGGAATAAGAACCTAAGCCTGAATCCGTGCTTGGTAGGCTAAAACTGATCAATTTCCCGGTCCCTAATTAAAACAAGCCACCAAACACAACAACAGCATAAAACCCAGGGCTTTTCCTGGTGATGAATGCGACCAGCCTGCAAATTTCTCCTCGCTGGGAACAGAGATTTGGGGTGCTACAGCAGTTAAACAGAAAGCTTGCTGGTAATTTATGTTTGATAATCGGTGAGTATCTACTCCCTGCCCAGACCCTGCGCCTACCCTACCTTCATCCCCCAACATAGGTGTCCACTGAAATTAAGCCAATGGAATGAGAGAGGACGTTTCCTTCTTTCACAAGCATGTCTTTGAAGGATGTCCATTCCTGGACATTGAAAGGGTAAACAAATATGGCAGGGCACCTAAATCTTTTATATTACTTGAGTTGTGAAAATTTGCATGTGAACCATCTGCTTTTAAATTGAATCCAAGCTTTCCATCAATTAGCACCATAATTTCAGATGTAATGTAGGTTAACTTGTGATTGATCTTCAATTAACACTAGTTCTTAACCATTTACTTTATTTCGGCTGCATTTTCCCCTCCCAGATATATCGGGAAGTTGTAGAAAGACCTTCCTGCTTTTGAAATGCTGATAGCTCTTTTAGGATGAAAGAACCCACATTTCTCCCACCCCCCTTTCTTTCCTGAGTTTATAAGAGCCCGGGTAATGCGAAGTCAGTACAATTTTGTTTTCCAAAAGAGCATCAAGGGAATAGCTACGAAGAACGTTATTTCATACACACGTGTGTGTTGTTGCTGGCGTTGTTTTCGCTTGACTTGTTTAGATGGGAATGGTCACAAAATAAGTCACAAAGTCATCCCAGGAATCCCCAAAAGAGCATTTGTAAAACCGAAGGTTTGGTAATTATGTAAATCTTAAGGAATTTGGAGATTTGGCTCCTTTCCTAGGACACAAACTCTAAGGGTTGAAAGAGAACTCAGATGTCCTCCAGCCTGTACTCATCCAGGGCAGGCAAGCCCACCCAAGGACCCCTGCCAGATGGTCAAGCAGCTTTTTCTTGCAGTCACCATTGGACAAAGGGCAGAATCTTCCTGGTAAGACTGTTGAAGAGAAATTCTGACAGCTCAATAATGTTTATCTGTTGATATAATCCAGACACTTCTTTTGAAATCTAGAATAATGTGCAATGTTACTAATAATTTCTCTATGGCTTATGATAGTGTATGAGTGGGATATGTTGTTCAACTTTTCTTTTGTAAGTTTGATTCATGAAAGATTTGTTACGTCCTTGCACATGTAATTTTATCACACAGGAGACTGTTTTTTCTTCCGAAAAACACACACAGATCTTTTTCAATTTATGGTGGGGTTATGTCCCAATACACCTATCGTAAATTGAGAATATCATAAATGGAAAATGCACTTAATATAGCTATCTTTTTTTTTTAAAGATTTTATTTATTTATGTGACAGAGAGACAGCCAGCGAGAGAGGGAACACAGCAGGGGAGTGGGAGAGGAAAAAGCAGGCTCATAGCAGAGGAGCCCGATGTGGGACTCGATCCCGGAACGCCGGGATCACGCCCTGAGCCGAAGGCAGACTCCCAACGACTGCGCCACCCAGGCGGCCCTGGATATAGCTATCTTACTACATGTTATAGCTTAGCTTAGCCCAGCCTGCGGTTGGGTAACATCATCCAACGCAAAGCCTATTTTGTAATAATATGTTGAATATCTTATGTAATTTATTGAATACTGTACTGGAAGGGAAAAACTGAGTGGTTGTGTACAGAATGGTTGTAAGCGTATCGGTTGTTTACCCTCTTGATCACGTGGCTGGCTAAGAGCTGCCGCTGCTCAGCATCCCGAGGGAGCCTCGCACCGTGTATTGCTAGCCCGGGGCAACGATCAAAATTCCAAATCTGAAGCGTGGTGTCTCCTGAATGCATATCACTTCTGCACCATCCTAAAGTGGAAACATCGTAAGTTGAACCATCGTAAGTTGGGGACCGTCTGTACTGGTTTTATAATGGTTATCATTATGAACATACCGTGTGCTTAACAATCATTTCTGGTATGGTCAGCTTATGTTGTGGACCATTAAGCAAGGACAGGTTTTTTAGTTTGTTTTTTTTTTAATGAAAAAGATCTGTGACTTTTTCCTTCGGATTTTCTCCTTCTCCTTCTCCTCCTCCTCCTCTTCCTCCTCCTCCTCCTCCTCCTCCTCCTCCTCCTTCTTCTTCTTCTTCTTATTATTATATGCATCACTATTTCTCTTATCAGCATGCTGTGTTGAAAACACATCAAGGGGGGCGCCTGGGTGGCTTAGTCGTTAAGTGTCTGCCTTTGGCTCAGGTCATGATCCCAGGGTCCTGGGATGGAGCCCCACATCAGGCTCCCTGCTCGGTGGAAGCCTGCTTCTCCCTCTCCCACTCCCCCTGCTTGTGTTCCCTCTCTCACTGTGTCTCTCTCTCTGTCAAATAAATTAAAAAAAAGTCAGAAAGAAAGAAAGAAAGAAAGAAAGAAAGAAAGAAAGAAAGAAAGAAAGAGAAAGAAAACACAAGGGTCACTGTGCTAGTTAGGCCAAGTAATCCTTGCTGTTGTAATAAACCAACCCCAGACGTCAAGGGCTTTACTACAGTAAGCATTCACTTCTCACTCCTGTCACGGTCCAATGTACACGTTCCCCTGCAGATGCTGTTCCTTGTTATACTTCCACCATGCTTCTCCATTCGGCTAGGAAATGGGAAACAGAAAATAGAAGGAAAGAGCAGGCGTGGGAGTTTTTGGGGTCCTGTGTCCACCGTTTCTTCATGCATTCCAGAAGCTAGGACTCAGTGGCTGGCCAAACCCAACTGAAGGCTGGCCAGGAAAAGAAACAGCGCTGTGAGCCATGACCAGCTTCTGCCACCGGTGCTGTTAGCATTTATTTTCCCTCTCTATCCTGGAGACCTATGTGTCTAGGATAGCTGCTAGAATTTCTATTGCATGTGTACATTTGGTCTTCACTGGAAAACAAACGAAGAGGAACCTGAGGTTTTTATGAGGTGCCCTGAATTCCTAGGTATATACATTGAAATATGGAACATTTTCAGGGCTCCGCTCTGCAGTGATCTCTGAGGGTGTTCTCTGCATCAGGGAGTCCAAGAAAGAAAATGCTGGAGGTTAGACCTTCAGTACAGTGCATTACCTTTTTTCCCTCAAATATCTGCCCGAGACCACAGCTGCCACTAAAGGGCACAGCAGATGTCTTGCAGGAAACCACCCCTGCTTGTGCCCAGGACTTAGTAACAGTTGGTGGTGTTCTAAGTGGGGCAAAGACATGGTCCTTGGCAGTATTGTCATTCTGGGCCAGACTGGTATCACAGAAGACAAGGAATCACCAGCCCTCTTAAAAGAAGACTTGATGGGGCGCCTGGGTGGCACAGCGGTTAAGCGTCTGCCTTCGGCTCAGGGCGTGATCCCGGCGTTATGGGATCGAGCCCTATATCAGGCTCCTCCGCTATGAGCCTGCTTCTTCCTCTCCCACTCCCCCTGCTTGTGTTCCCTCTCTCGCTGGCTGTCTCTATCTCTGTCGAATAAAAAATTAAATCTTAAAAAAAAAAAGAAGAAGAAGAAGACTTGAAGGTCCATAAACTCAGACTGGAAACCCCACTCCATCTCAACCATACAGTAGAGAATGTGATCCAGGAAGTGGGGCCTAGAAGTGGATTGTCTTAATAGGATAGATAATTTACCTCCTTAGCTACCGTCCTAAACTATGGAGACGTCTTCTTTCCTGATTGTTAGTTTTTCATTCCCAAACTATGTGAGGGGCTAGAAGAGTAGGGGTGGCATGAAGGCTTGTCTCTGTTTTACTTACATCTAGTGACTCCGTAGGGACTTCTCTGTGAATCTCTGTGAAGCCGCTGTGAAATGGGCCATTTGCTTAAGGGAAAGTCCTGGTTCCTCCTTTAGCATTTGCATATTAATCTTTAACAGGACTAAAGCAAAGTGTCACTTACTTAGTGACCCCAGCTTATTAAAATGTAGCTCAGAATAAGGAAGCGAGTGAGGGAGACCCTCAGTATGAAAAGAGATGCCACTCACTGAATTGCGCAGTTAGAAAGGAGAGATGACATGGGCAAGGCAGCACTTCCCACGGAGGAGGCCGTGTCGTCTCAAGAAGATCTAGGGCCCCCTTCCTTTGTCACAGGTAGTTGAGAGTTGTCTCTGCTCACTTCTTGTGGGTGACAGGGATGAAGGGGGGCAGGGGGAGGGATGTGGCTCCGTAATCAAAACCGTGTTGCCTTTCTATGTTCATTTACCAAAGTCAATGCCGTCGACTCCCTGTTCAAAATTGTCTGATTGTCCTTCAGATTCCCTACTTTCGAGGTCTACATAAGCAAAATCTGTATTTGTTCTTCCTTCAAGTGATTCGGTTATAACACTCAATCTCTCCTTCTCTCTCTTTTTATTCTTCGCTCGCCTATGAGTGGAGACCTCTAGCTTACCTCTTTTGCTGGCCAATACATTTTATCCCCCTTATCAGTGAGTATCTCTGTGTTCACTTCTCCAGTTGGACTTGAAATGCTTTGCTTTATTCCGCCTTTTTAAGAAGCAGCTAAAGGTTGAGTAAGACCCTTACTCATTAAGGTTTAGTCTTGAAACATGGGGGGAAATGGGTTAGGATATCTCGTCTTAAAACTCCCCAATGAGTAGCTTTAGTTAAATAATAACTCGGATGAGTGTCTGTTGCCCGGAGGGCATCACAAGGCAGGTCAGGTAGGTGAAAGGCTCATGGGCCTTTATAATGAAAGTGCCTGTCCTTGATCTCTGGGACACAGGGTGTGAGACCCAGAACCGGAGATGTCGTTTATCCCCCACTGTGCCTGTCCCAGTGCCCTAACCGTGATGGTCGCTTAATTCTTGGTTTTCTGAGTGCACAGATGGAAGCTAGCCTGCAGGCGTGCCAACAGAAGGAAAGGGAACCTCCGTAGAAGGACAGGGGCAGAAAGAATGGTTTTTCGATTTTAGGCCACAGTGAAATGCTTGCAGGGGTAGAGGTCAACACACTTTGAGGAGATGAAACATCCTGAGTTGGTAGGAGAGGAGGCACCCCAGAAAAGCGCAGTTAACCTCTGAGTCTGCAAAGGACTTTTCCAGAATGCATGAAGGTACCAAGTGCAGAAGTTGTGTCTCCTCCAAATCCCATTAGTGGGGAAAGAGAAGATTTTCACAGCACCTTTTAAAAAAGTGAATGGCAAGAAACAGGATTTTTCTTTCCTCTGCCTTCCCCTGCCCCCCCCCCCCCGGCCGTGGGGACCGAGGGAGGGGCCCTGAGCCACCGTGCTCGGAATAATGGCACCAGAGCAATAATGAGACCTTTCTCAAGGACTGATTTGTCTGCAGAAAGGAGAAGTGATCAGGTATCCATTGTGAGCAGAGTCGCCTTCTCTTAACAATGGCTCTGATGAAGCTGGTAGAAGGTTCTTATCAGGAAGAAAAGACTCCCAGCAGCAGGAGAAGGGGAGAGGGGGTAAAAATGAAAGGCTCCCCAACCCCCAAATCATCCTCCAGGCTCAGTGCGGTGGAGAGGGTGAGGGGAGGCACACTTCCTGAATGCCAAGTGACACTGGCTGGTCAGTCCAAATGAGCCTCTAAAGAGAGAGATTAACAAAGATGGGGGGGGGGGGCGGCTTTCCTGCAGGCAGGCGGTCAGCAGGGGGGGAGTTTGCTGCCCGGAAGCCCTGCAATCCCGCATTTCTCAGGCTGCGGGAAATAGCTAGAGGTCATAACAGCTTATCCTTTGGCCTCTGCCTAGGGATTTTCTAGATCCAGGTCACAGGGCCACCCTTCTTTAGCTGGATTCTGGGAAGGAGGAAGAAATTCACAGCCAGCGGAGAGCTTTGATGAGACTCTAGGCCCATTTTTTCCAGGTTACAGACACTCGATTCAGAAACAATTGATTTTCTGGGTGCTTAGAGAAGGGAGGAGAGAATTGGAATTATTTTTGCACCTGTTGACTTCTGTTAGGGGCTTTACTGATTTGACTCAATTAATCCTCATCACCTCCCGAGACCAGGTGACTCTGATCAAACTAATCATACTGCCTTCTGTTCAAAATGCTTCATCGGCTCTTTATATTAAAACTGAGGGAAGGTCTGGCCTTCTTCCACACCCAGAACTGAAAGCTTCGACCATGGGGCCACCACCCACTTCTCCTGCCTTTCCTCCCACTACTTACACGTAACTTCTCCCTCCCTGGAACTCCCAGAGCAGTTTTCTTCTCTCTTACAAGATTTCTCCTATAGGCACCTTTTACTGTTATTTATGGTCTTACCAAGCACTCTCTGTTGACCCATGAGTTCTTCAAAGGCAGGGACTGTGTCCTGCCTATTATCTCTCTATCTTCCACCCACTGGCACATAGTAGGTGATCATTAAATAGTGATGGAACTGGATTTTCATTAGCATTTGAATCTCTAATTCTGAAGTAGCATGCACTTTGTCTTGCCGTCTCGAGGTTGATTTGGGAAGCGAATTCATGGGAGACCTCTGGATCTGCGGAAGCAACATTCAAGTGCTAGCTGGGACATCCCGTGGCAGAGCTGTTCCGGATGCCATCCTTATTAGGGACAGGGTGCTCAAATGGATTTGGATTTTGGCTCCTTTCACCCCTTTTCCTTCTCCTCTAAAGAGGGTGGGATAGAACATTACAAAGTGGAATTTATTTCACACCTAGACTTTGCCTAGCTCTTGTTACCCACCTTTACATCATTAGCTGGTTTAATCTTTGTAAGGATCCTTTGAAGGAGACATTATTCTCATTGTGTAGGTGAATAAACGAAGGTGTAACAAAGTCAAATAAGTTGCTTAAGGTCAAATAGCTAGCAAAGACCCATACTGACTCCAAGCTCGTGTACTTGCCCACCATACAACGCTGGGCTCAGTCCAGAGGACGAACACATGTATCCTTTCAATTTCTGTAAGGTTTTTGTATACTTCTCTCCATTCTTTAAGAGCTGACAACAAATTTTGGTTTTCTACTGTTATGTGAGAATATTCTGGGAACCAGGGCTGCAGGCTTGCTCTTCCTTGTTAAAAATAAAATTTCACAAAGTCCCTTAAGGATAGACTAGATGGATAACAGAAGGTAGCGGTGGGTCTTGTACTGTGGACCCTCAGAGTACCCAAGGCTGTCTTAGTGATCATCAGGGAGCCGCTGGTCGGGCAGAAAGAATATGGGTGTTACGGTCAGAAAACTATGGTTCAGAGTCCATCTCTGCCACTGACCAGTCAAGTGAAATTTGAGGAAGTTATGTAAACTTCGCAGGCTCGGTATTCTTATCTGTAGAATGGAGAGCATAATAACCCTTCGATTGTTTGTTGTAAGGATCGGAAGAAAGGACTAAATGTGATCAAATGACCATGGAGGAGTTGAAATTGCCACCATGATGGGTGAGCCACAGTTAATTAAATCGCCCTTTACACGGGGCTTTTAGATGTGTTCTCTTATCCTTCCTGAAAGTGACCAGATCCATGTGATACAATGTTTTATTTTAATGCCTTTCAGCCTCTGTGCAGGAAGCTTGCCCAGCCCCATTCTAAACTCAACGAGCACCCATTCAGAGGGCTCCTGTGCACACGTCTCTCTGCCCTGGCTTGCTCCATAGACATGATCTATAGAAGATCTTGTCAAGACGGCACTTAGAAGAGGGCAGAGCAGGAGAGGCAACAATGTACCCTTTTTTTTTTAAAAGATTTTATTTATTCATTCAACAGAGAGAGAGACAGCCAGCGAGAGAGGGAACACAAGCAGGGGGAATGGGAGAGGAAGAAGCAGGCTCCCAGTGGAGGAGCCTGACGTGGGGCTTGATCCCAGAATGCCAGGATCACGCCCTGAGCCAAAGGCAGACGCTTAATGACTGAGCCACCCAGGTGCCCCCAATGTACCCATTTTTAAAGATATCAAAGTGTGTAGTGCTCACCTCCGCAGCACATATGCTAAAATTGGAATGAGAAACAGAACACTGGCCCGGCCCCTGTGTAAGGATGACACATAAATTTGGGAAGCATGTCATATTAAAAAAAAAAAAAAAAAGAATACCAAATGTTTAATAACTTGCCTGAGACCATGTGGTTAGTTAGTAGCAGAACTCAGAATCAGATCCCCAGACTCCTCTCAGGACACCAGGAACCAGCAGCTTAGAAGAGATCTTGTCCTGGCCCAGCGAACAGGTGACAGTCCAGAAGTAGATGAGATTAGTTTTTCTCCTAGCCTCTAATTTCCTTTGATTTCCGTAGCCTGGCTACATGCTAATGGCTTGGCAGAAACTTCAAAATTAAACTTGTGAGAGCAATCACTGCTATTGGACCTCTAGGCAATTATAGTAGCTGTCAAAGGTTTTAAAGCCAACATCCCGCCTGACCCTTTCCAAATGACTCAAAAGTGGCATTTTAATGAGAAACGAAAGCAGAAAAGGTGTTTTTAATTTTTTTTAAATAAAAGGGTTTTTTTCTTTCTTTCTTTTTAAATGGACAAACCGGCGCTGAATTTTATTGCCTATCCGAAGGGTACAGGTGGGATTGTGAGACTGGGGAGCAGAGCCCAGGGCTGTTGACTTTTGTTTGTTAACAGCGGCTCCCTTAGCCTCTCCCACTGGAGCCTATTATGAGAAGCCCCACAGAGGGGTGTCGAAGGATTAGCCCCCAGTACGGCTTTATGCTCATGAGTGCATTTGGGATAGCTGAATTACCAGCGCTGGTCCATCTGCATTTTCTTCTTTATCTCTCAGTCTGGTCGAGGCTAACCTACTAGGTGCCAAGATTGAGCTACTTTTAAAAATCTATCACCTATCTATCTATCTATCTATCTAATCTTCCAGCTTTATTGAGATGTAATTGACATATAACATTGTGTAAGGTTAAGCTGTACAAGGTGATGATTCGATACATGTATGTGCTGCAAAATTATTAACCACAGTAAGGTTAGTTAACACTTCCGCCACCTCGCATAATTACCATTTTTTATTTTGTAATAAGAACATTTAAGATCTGCTCTCTTAGCAACGTTCAAGTAGTCTATAATACAGTACTGTTAACTGTAGTCACCATGCTGTACATTAGATCCCCAGAATTTATTCATCTTATAGCAATTAAAAATTATTTTTATCCTACTCTTTTTAAAGACAAAATTCACACACCGTAGATGCACCCCTTCAGTAGATTTTAGTACAACCATCACCACTAATTCCAGAACATTTTCATCACTCCAAAAAGAAACCTGTACCCATTAGCAATCACTTCCCATTCCCCCTTCCTCAGGTGCCAGGGTGAGCTGGGGGCCTGGAGTTATGGGACCCTGTAGGAAACATCGAGGGCTGTGGGAGTCAGCCTGGGGCAAGCTGGCTCTGGGGTCTTCGGTGAAGTCCGGCACTCACTTCACTCTCCTTTCATGGGGCAGGTGTTTCTCTTCACTGGGCTACCTGGGCTTGGGAGAAGGGGTGGGGGTAATGCAAATTTCTCTTTCCTACCTCCTCAGTGGGTCTTGTCTTTTCTTTTCTTTCCTTTTCTTTTCTTTTCTTTTCTTTTCTTTTCTTTTCTTTTCTTTTCTTTTCTTTTCTTTTCTTTTCTTTTCTTTTCTTTTCTTTTCTTTTCTTTTCTTCCTTCCTTCCTTCCTTCCTTCCTTCCTTCCTTTCAAGATTTTAAAGAGAGAGACTGCCAGCGAGAGAGGGAACACAAGCAGGGGGAGCGGGAGAGGAAGAAGCAGGCTCCCAGCAGAGGAGCCCGACGCGGGGCTTGATCCCAGTGGGTCCTTTATTTCTGGCTTCACCCAGGTGCTAGAACCCCTCATCTGGAACCTATGGATCTTGTGAAGGTATTTTCCTGTGCGGATAGGTGTTCCCATTGATGTTTTTGGGGGAGGAACAAGTGTTAGAAATTTCTATGCTGCTGCTGTTTTGCTGATGTCATTCCCCCTCATTGTAGTCTTGGTTCTATTTTCCTAATGAAACATGGTGTTGAGCACTTTTTTTTAAATTTTTTTTTAGAGAGAGAGAGTGAACACTTGTGCAAGTGGGAAAGGGGGGCAGCAGAAGCAGAGGGAGAGAGAGAATCCAAAGCAGGCTCCACACCCAGTGCTGAGCCCAACATGAAAATCCATCTCATGACCTTGAGATCATGACCTGAGCTGAAATCAAAAGTCTGACGCTTAATGGACGGAGCCATCCAGGCACGCCACGTGGTGTCGAGCATTTTTAAGTGCATATTGGTCATTTGTGTATCTGTGGATAGATGAATGAAAGAAGAAACCAGTGGAAGAGGTCTTTCCTCTGAGAATCTGAACAGTCTGCCACATTTTAGGTTTAACTCAGTACCCTCCTACCTCCATTATCCCATCTTCACTTCTCTAAGTCAGCTCCGCTCTCACCCTGTAGAATGTTACTAGTCAAGGTGCAGGCCAGGGAGAGTGGCAGACACATCACCTCTGGGCAGGATCTCAGGCCCCTCCCCAGACCTAAACAGCAAAACTCTGCGTTTTAGCAAGATTCGGAGGTGACTCCCACGCTGAGTCAAGTTCAAGAGACAGCCATCTAAAAATGTGACCAGATGCTTCGCCAGAGTTGTTTCATATTCAAATGAATCATGGTATCTTTAGGTACAATTCAACCTTAGTGAAAATCAGCATGAAAAGGTTTGTCCCGTATTGCTAAAATGAGATCAGCAAATAGTTCTTGAATCCCTACTGGACAGGGGAGTCTGCATCGCTTTCTGTGCTGTGAAGAGATAAGACGGTATAGTTGCTCCTTCCAAAAAAAAAAAACAAAACACTTCAGGAGTGGCCTATAGGGACTTCCAAATTATCCGAGTCAGTCCTTTGGATTCAAATTCTTTGTCACATCAGTTGGGACAACTGTCATGTGAGTTACATTAGCATAATTAAGAAAAATGGACACTGAATAGACGTGAGTTCAATTTTGATGGGGAAGAAAACAAGACAAAAAATTTTAGAGTCAGAGACAGTAAAAAAGGTCAAGGTTGCTTGTGGGCATCTGTGGGGACAGTGCCAGGACCTGGGGATGCTCTGCAGGGAGAAAGGAGAAAGAACTCAAGACACACCTCACATCCGTCACTGTCTTACACCCGTCTGGGCTTGGCTACCGGGGCACTGCAATTTGACTTTTCTAACCCAGGCTTGACTTTCCTTTAATAAGAACCACCCCAAAGGATTCTTGGTGTGGGACAGTGGTAACAATGGAATAAGACATGCTTCTTCTCCAATTTCTTTGGAGAGGGAAGGATTGATGGGAAACAATGCAAACATCTTCCTGGCACAGATGGGCAAAACATTTTGCTCGGGGCAGATCAGAGCTAGCACGTTAAAGACAGTTCCAAGAACCACATCAGAAGTGCTTCAGGGAATGAGAGAGTTGGCTGGGAAAGGACTAACAACAGGAGCTAAATAAGGACGGGCTGGCTAATCACCTCTGAAGGGGGAGCCAAACAGTACGGCGATGATCTTATGGGGAAATGCTACGGGGGGCTTGCCTGGGCTGTAAGGCATAATTGAAGTAAATGTAAGGTGAAGGACTATAGGAAGAAACCTTGCCCTGATGGAATTACAGGGGACTCTCCCTCTCTTCTTTCTCTACCCCTGGTGTGTTAAACGATTCTCATCTTTGTGGTGTGTGCATTTACAGTGTAAGAAATCAGAAAAGACAACTTGAAAATTGCCTGAAGAGAGACCACCTGGTGTGTGTTAACCTGAGCAGATGATGCGGACAGCAACACCCAAGCCTCCTCCCAATTTCATGCACCTTGATAGGTGGACGCCATTTGGAGAAAGTCTTTTGCGCAAAATGCCGAAGTGTGTGTAGTGTTGGAGGCCAAGGGCAGGGCGCCCCAAGATGGGCCACTTTAGTATGAAGATGATTTGGAGTTAAGAAGGCAATCAAAACCCAGCAGATTCAGGAAAAGATCTTTACTTCCCCGACAACTGCCCAAAAGAATTTAGGTAGAGGACCCGCTCCAGGAAGAGAGCTATCGCATGGATAACTACCTTTTGGTATGAACTATGTGTGGTGGACAGGGAGGAATCTAGCGAAGTCCTCTCTTTGTCCCATTGTTTCAGTGTAGGCTAGCAAACATTTATCATTTACCCTTTCTCATTCTCCCTGAAGATTATACTCTTTCCGTTTGAAGTCCCAGACCCCTACCTACACCCTTCTCCTTAGTTCAGGATGACATCTAGCCTTCATTTCACTTGATCATATCTGGCATTTCCATATCTGGGTGGATTCCCTGTACGTACACTATTAAATTTGATTTCCCCTGTTAACCTGTCTCATGTCAATTTGATTCTTAGTTCAGCTAGAAGGATCTTGAAGGGATCAGGATATTCTTACTCCCTGACATTAGAAGGGGCATGGCTTTTTCCTTATTTCTTTTTTGCTTGCTGTAGTGGAGGAAACAAATATTTTCTTCTTACCCTTCAAGGTTCTTGAGTTTCTGGGCTGGAGCTCTGTAACAAAAGACATCCTAACGAGAGAGAAGCATACACATTTATTTAATATAAGTTTTACATGATAAAAGAGCTTTCATAAGGAAACAAAGATTGAGGGGAGCCTGGCTGTCTCAGTCCCTACGGCTTTGGACTCTCATTCTCAGGGTTGTGAGTTTGAGGCCCACATTGGGTGTACAGATTACTTAAAAATAAAATCTTTAAAGAGAAAAAAAGATCGAAAGCAATCAAATTTTAGTATTTTTTGTTATTCATTCATCCATTCATTCAAAATTTACTCAGTGCTCATCATCATTACTGTAAGTACACTCTCCATCCCCTTCACCTCTTTCACCCACCCCCACCCACCTTCCCTATGACAACCATCAGTTTAGTATTTTTATAGTAGGTTTGGTGAGGAGTGGACAGTAGTGGGAAAATATGACAGCCACAGGAATATGAGCTAAGTGTAGTCAACAGGGAGACACTCTACAAGGCCCATCTATTTGGACTTTTCTTGGAGTCACTCAGATTTGGAGATAGGATGCTTCTTTCCTTCAGTTGTAGGAAAGGTACTTCCCACACCAGGGTCTCATGACCTGCTTCAGGGGAAGGTCAGGAAGTCTTCCCTGAAACGACCGTTTCTTAAATTCCTTCGGCTTAAAATGTTCCAGACACAAAGGCACCATATTTGGGGGCAGTTTTTTCTGAATCCTGTCATGGCTGGAAGAACAGTAAAATAGTGAGGGTTTTTAACTTCATTTTTAAATCCACTGAACAGTTTGGCAGGTGAACAGAGAGTTCGGGGGCTCTTTTACCTGGTAAGGAACCATCGTCATAATATTTTTCAGTTGTTTTTCTTGTTTTTTTAATAGATTCAAGTGGACCATTCTTAGAATACCGCCATGGCCAGTGGTCAAGGGTGATTCCCGAATTTGCTGCAAATATCCAGGAGCTAACTTCTGCTTTCAACATTTATAAAAAGAAAAGTTTCACGTACTCTGTTGTAAGTAATGTGGCTCCCCTGCTCCTTTGGCTTTTTACAAAGTGATGCAATGACAGGTGTGTGACCCAGGCAGGGCAGCTTGGGGAACGACTGGCTTCGATCTTTAGCTTTTAGGTGAGAGACTGGAAATTGAGATGCAGGCTGAAGGGGAGAAAGCTGGAGAGCTAGGAGCTGAACTAAGCCATAAACCTTCCTGGCAGTGGCCCTGAAGCTTCAGGACTGCTCGGCTTTCGGAGGGAAAGTGGAAGCTTGAGCGCCATTATTTATGGGGGGCACCCCTGGAGCCTGGGCCTGAAGCAACGGCCCGGTCCTGTTACTCCGTAGAAAGGGCTGTAAACATGTACAAATCCTGAGCGCTTCCCGCACGCAGCTGGCAGGGTTTTCAAAAGCAGATTGTCCGCTTGCCCGGCACACCGCAGGCCACTCGTAAACATGGCCTCCTTGGAAAATCTGCTGACTTCGATTTCATTTCCCTGCATCTCCCTTTGACTTGAGGAACTGGAGTTTCAGCTGAGCCAACTCCTCCTTCTAGGGTTGGTAGGACACCAGGAGGTTGGAGGGCCAGTCCTGTGTGGTGGGTTTTCAGCAAGCAGCCCCCTTTCAGGAGTGGGGCCTCCATCTTGTGCGCAGGGAAGCATTCGTGGCCCTGTGAAAGGAAGCCAGTCAGTCATGAGGTAACCAAACTCCTCCGGAGCGGGGGACAGGAAGCTAAATGACACGCACCCAGCCACAGATGTACTAATTTAATTTCATGCCTCAACATCAGCTGCTCCTCTCCACTTAAAAGGAACATTTGCATCCATCTGTCATCATCTCTCCCTTTCATTTGAAAATCTCTTTGCTCTCCTTTCTTTCCCTTCACCTCTCCCCCCCACCACAACTTGATGAAATAATGGGGCACATTTAAAATCCAAACTCAGGCAATTCAAATTCTGAACTGATGTGATTTTGTTCCATTCTGAGTCAACCTCCAAAGAGTGTCTGGGGAGTAGAAATCAAGGGGCCAAACAAAAAAGCAAGTGAGAGAGAGAAGATTTCGAATGCAAATGAACCTCCTCAACCCATTTGAAACAACCTGCTGTGAGCTGGGCTAGAACGTATGGCCCATTAGCACCTTGTTAGGCTGTCAGAGTCTGAGCGGCTTAACGGGGTGATAATGGGGAAGAAATGGCTTGAGACCTTTTCCATCCCAGCCCCAGCTTCTTGCTATTCTATCCCACCCACTCCGGGACCCCAGGCAGGGGGCTGCTAAGAGTAGCTCAAGAGAAACGAAGATGGGAGAGAACAACTTCATGAAACACACAGTGATCATTGTTAAAGGCACCTTTCTAGCAAAAAAAGAATGCAGAGGTTACTTTCCGTTTTCTTGGAGGTGGGGGGTGATTCATTTGTTTTTGTGGGAATCTTTTTTTTTTTTTTAAGATTTTATTTATTTATTCGACAGGATAGAGACAGCCAGCGAGAGAGGAAACACAAGCAGGGGGAGTGGGAGAGGAAGAAGCAGGCTCATAGCAGAGGAGCCTGATGTGGGGCTCGATCCCACAACGCCGGGATCACGCCCTGAGCCGAAGGCAGACGCTCAACCGCTGTGCCACCCAGGCGCCCCTGTGGGAATCTTTTTGTGCTTGCTCTTTCCTGCTTTATTCAATATTGAGATTTAGTTTCTTTTTTTTAATGTTAAAGACGACATGGTAACATCTCAGTGATTAAATCTTAATCCTCATAAGACAAATCCTCAAATAGGAACTGTATAGTGGACACACCTATCAGTAAGCGTTGTTTGCAAAGGCTTGTAAGAATACAATACTTGCTTTATTTGGAGCAAGGATTCGGAGACGGAAAGGCTCACCGGAAGGTCCTCCATCCTCTTCTCTTCCTCTGTTTGGGTGGAGAGCAGTTTGAGCAGTACCCCTCTAACACCATGGCTGGTAGACTGTAGGAAGGCCATAGCTCTTGCTGATGAGAATGCTCATTCTAGATATCAAAGATATTAGATAGTCCATTACTAGGCAATAGGAATATTTTCTTTTTTCCATCCTACAAATGCACAATCGATCAGGTTTAGTATGAAGTAAGACAGAAGAGCCTTACTGACTTTGATGAACCATTAGACGTGACAGTGGGGAAATAAAATCCGCTTTAGGGTTTTTGCCAAAAGGTTTAAGTGGGATGACGGTGCCTTTCAAGTCAGGCTTTAAGGAGCTTGGGCTAATTTAGGGTCAATGACCTTATAAATTTAGGACTTGCACCCAGAGGGGGGTGGGGAGCAAACAGTAACCATGTGAATTAGCATGGAGAAGGTCCAGAAAGAACAGTTACTAGGACAGCTCCCAAATGAACTCTGTTGTTTTCAAACCAAACTTCTTTGAAAGTATTTTTAAGTTCCTCTGTTTTCACCACCAGGATGGTTTTTATGTGGTTTTGCTTGGCGTAAGGGGAGAGATTTCATAACCTCCTAAGGTCACCAGAACACTTCTGTGCTCCCAGACTGTGCTTAAATACCAATGAGAGATAAATAACCCGAGGGTATTTGTTTTAGTGTTCATTTCAGCGTGGAGGTGGGGATTAGGATTTACAATACCAGGACGATTCTTTTGTCTCTCTGTCAGAATAAAAAATGAGTAATAAATAGCCATATTATACTTAATTTTATAAAAGTGCAAAGTAAGTGCAAAATTTTGCTAATTTTTCAAATGGCCACGTAAGTGCTAACCGCTAATAGTCCTTTGCTTTCGCTCCAAAGGGAGCTTTCTCCCACTTTTTTCTATAGGCAGGATCCCTGAGGCTAACTCGACATCCCGCTATTCTTAAGGGATATGGAAATGTCCCTGGGACAGCGGTACTCTGCAGGCTGAGGAGCCCACAAGGTTAATGAACACCCACAAAGACTGAGGAGGAGAGCGAGCGTTCTTCACGGGATGATTAGCATGCCTGCATTCTTCCCTTTGTGGTAATGATGGTCAAGAAGGTGCCTGGCGATAGAGGGGAAAATGGAGAGTTTCTGCATCTTCTGCCTCCAAAGCTTATTAAAATTCATTTTCATTCAAATAGGCATCGTCTGATTTTCATCATCAAATAAGCACACACTGTACATATTTAACAGGCAGGAGACCTGTGCCGGGTTCACGTCGTTTTGAAGTGAAGGCCTGTTCTCTTAATGACTGTCCATGCTTATCTCTGCATGTAAATTTCTCCCCTTCCTCTTTTTTACCCTCGCCACTTTCCTGCTACCCTGGTTCTGGGATCTTTGATAGGCAGCCTAGATGCCTATTATAATGATAATTCATTTGGAGCGGAAAGGAATCTCCTCTACTAGTCTAGCTCATTATAAAGGTGAAGCCCTCGGGAGGGCAGGCTGGGAATGAACAGGTTTACGGAGTTATTTTTCCCTCTATGAGAGGCAGAAGACAGGATGGGGGAGGGAGGTCTCCTCACTTCTCTGCTTTGGGTGTTGGAGCCGGCGTCCATTCCCAGACATGGCGATTGTCCTCTAGCGCTTCTGGGGACTGTCATCAGCTGGAAGGTATTTCGGCTCAGGCAGTTCTATACTGAACAGCTGCTGGGAACAGCTGGGCCTGCCCCACTGTTGTCAGTGTGAAACCAAGTGGCAAATGTGAGTGTACTGGGCTTCCTTAACGGGTCCATGTGATCTGATAATTCAACACAACACAAAGACGTTGGCTTCTCTTATAGTGTGCCAGGTAGACCCTGGTAAGGCTTATTTTGTTTTATTTTTTTGTAAACCTAAGGGACATACAGAATCTTTTTGAAAGCTTTGGGAATCCCAGAACATGATCAAAAAGGATATCAAGAAAGCAATCACATCAGTGTTGAGAGTTTTATTAAACTCATGACAAGATAGCTTTTTCTAATATGATTCAACTTGAAAAGTATCTCGTTGCAATTATAGTCCAATCAGAGCAGGACGACAAGTAACTTCCTTTTCTTTCCTTTTTATGTTTTTCTCACCTGCCTTAAAAAAAAAAACCCACTTGAGATCTAAAATAATCTAACTCAGTCTCATGGGTTGAAAAATCATTTCTACATCTGCAGAGTCCTGGTGTAGAGGGTGGGGGAAGAAATTAGCTTTACAAAGCATATGCTGTGCCAAAATATAAGATAAGTGAGATCTGGGATAAAGCAAAGAAAAATATTTCTTGCTCAGGGTCTGGTTCTTGTGATTTCTTTCTTCTGTTGAAACATATTGTGTCTCCCAATTTTAGAACCTTGATTATTTGGAGGAAGTTCATTCTGATGAAACAGTTCTCCTGTTTTTCAACAAAGAAATTGGACAAGTTCAGGAAGTTTGTCTAAGCTCCTCCTCTGAGTGTCTGGAAAAAACCATTTGGTGGCAGCAATTGCCAGGAGCTCATTTCTAGCCTTCAGGGGCCCCTAAGAGTTGCCTGGCCCAGCCTAAGTTAGGCACCCAATGACCTGATGATATCTGACGCTATTGCTTCGGCCACATTGTTTTTCCGCTTAGGAAATGTCACTCATAGCTGGTGGAACAATGAGAATAGAGTTGTATAGATGTAGAATTATGAGAGTAGCTGTTTCAACCTCATCAATACCAAAGTTGGCAAACATTCCCCTTTCTTATCTGTAACAAAAATAGCCAAGGCAATGTGAAGGATTCCAAAAGAGGCAATATGGATGAAACCATTTATTAGATTTACAAGAGCTGAAGAGAAGGGCTAAAGCTATCCATCTCCTATATTTTATGGAGAACAGGACCAATGACTCAGACTATCAGGACAGTATCTGCAAGACAGAATTGAAATCCCAAAGTAAACAGAATAAGTGCATGCATTTTAGGAGAAGAAGGATCAAAGGCCAGACTAAAAAGCACATATAAGCCTTCAAATACATTGACTACAGTTCTGTCTGTAACAGCTACGCAGCCACATAACTTTGTAAATAAGACCTCATTTCAGAAGGCCTTAAAGATTTTCCCCCCTTAGTCCTTTCTTACATTGGAAAGCAAGTTCCAAATATCAGGTGACAGGGGGCAAAATTATTATTTGATTCATGTGAAATGCATGTGTGTAAATAAATAAAACAAGAATGATGTTAAGAACAAATAATACCATTTAATTGAGAAATACACAAGTTAGATCTTCTCTTTTGGCATGATGACATTATCAGAATAAGTCATTGACTGAATGTGTTTAAGTGTCCTGTGTTCCTACGTGTTTGGAAATGGAGTAAATCTAGACGTTTGCTTTAGAATCTTGACAAAACAAAATGCTAACATGTTCATCTAGGGACAAGGATTTCATTTTTTCAGTTAGACATTGATTTCAAAATGTCTTTTTTTTTTTTTTCTTTTCTTTTTTTGGCTGTGTTCCATCAGATGGAGCTGGTTTCAGCCCCCTGTAAATGGCTGGTTTGGTGTTTATAAGCTATGTGATCTGGGGCCACTTTTATTTGTCTTTGCTTAGGCTCAGTTTGTCAGTTGCAAAATGGGAATAATAACGGTCCTTAGTGCAACGATGAAACTTCATAATAAAATTAAAAGTTAGCTCAGTGCTCAATAGTAAATGTTAGCGATGATGATGATGATGATGATGATGATGATGCAGCAAAAGAGTGTATGGCAGAGCCTTGGACCCTTCTAGAAGAGAGCTATAAAGCAAGGAGAAGGCATGCACCAGGAATCCTCTGGGGTGTCTGGTTATTGCAGGGGATTGAGGCTAAAACACTAAGTCCATTGAAAGAGTATTCACTGAGCACCCACCAGGTTCAAGTTACACACTCCCTGCTCTCTTATAGACCAGATCCGAGTAAAAGTTATAGGAAACTCATGCAGCTTACTTTGTTTCAAGCCAGAATAATGGCGGTGCAACAGGAGAGGCACATCCAGGGGACTGACCGTGGGAGTTGAGGGAGAGACACCCACCCACCTTCAGCAGGGAGGGAGGTGGTCAGAGAAAGCGTAGAGGAAGGAGTGAAGATGCATCCTTTAAGAATGAATATAAATTTGAAAGGCAGAAATGTTCATTCATTTGACAAATATGTAGTAGATATCCGTCAGACACTCTTTCACATGCTAGAGATTCAGCAGTGAGCAAAGCAGCTGAATTGCTTTGCTTGGTGGAACCAGGAAGGAACATTGGAATGAATGTTCTTTGGATTAGGAATAAAAAATCTAAACTTTATGATGACAAGTAACAGTGATTTCCACATAAACATCTTCAAGTCACAATACCTCACTTATCTCTATCCAACAAGCATAAAATTGTGATCCATTTCTCAGAATTAGAAGACGATTAGAGACAAAATTGTATAGATAGACATAAAGAGATAAAATCTTAAAGTGGAGCCTGTACTCTTCGCTCTGTTTCCTTGACTCATCCTCGTATCCAGTAAGTTTTTCTATTTGACATAAAGATAATAATTTTCTCAATATGCCCATATCTACGTTTATATCTTTTCCATCTCTCAATATAAATTTCCTTTTGAGAACTGCATATCTAAGTTCTTTCACGACTAAGAGTCTTCATTTTATTTTCTAACTTGCCCCCTTGGCACATTACAGCTCCTGCCCCTTTATTTCTACTTCGAGTTCACAGCACGGCACTCCTAAATATCTCTCCATAGCACCCCAAACAGCTTACTGAAGGAAACAAAACAAATCCACTTATGAAATAGGACTCCACGATGCCAGCCTGAGCTCTATCAATCCCCCCAAGGGAACAAGACAGAAACCTAGTGTTGTTGGATCTGGCACTCTGCTCCTAAAATACAAAATTGCTGAATTAAATATAACACTACTATTAGCAAATCTGGTGACATCATGATTAAAAAAATAATTTTGTCTATTGGACAGTCATAGTTGCCCTTGGTCTGCCTGAAGTCTTCTTCAGCCTCTTGGGCAATATCGATCTTCATTGAGTTTTGAAATCCCAGAAGCTCATACAAACCAGATGGCCCCCCCAAATTAAGATGAATGCATGTAATTGTCATTCAAAACTCTCAACATTAGATGTTGCCATATGCCTGAGGAGTTTGCCTCCTGCATGTGTCCCTGTCCATGGTACTAAAGAGCTTGCCAGGACTTGAGGCAAATCTATTAATGAAGATAATAGTAAATATTAGAGAAGAATGTTTGAAAGCAAGGTTCTGTCAGTGCTATTTCTCAGAGATCCATGCACTTCATTTAAAACTTTTTCACACTGCTGATTTACTAACAGTCTCTTTTTAATTACCATCCTCTCTCTTTCTCTGATTGATTGACCTTGGGTCATGGGAAGAAAATGTCAAGGTTTGCAGGGGGAAAGGAACATGTATTTATTAAAGGCAGATAGTTGAACTGAGGTAGGATCTGTCACTTCCTATTATAAAATCTTATTTTCAAAGATTTTACAACATGACCATAAAAAATTATACTCTTGGATAAACCTTAGAAATGATTCTTCGCAGGATAGCTAATCAGGGGAAGTCCTATAACCTGCAAGTTATGCTCATGGAAAATAAGGCAATGCTGGACTGTAAGTGCTTAACTATCTACCACCTATTGTGTGGAATCATATAACTTGAAAATCAATAACCGAGTAGTGTATTTAAAACTTCAAATCCCAGAGTTGTCCAACGCTAACCAATTAGAATTGGTCTTTGAGCAAAAACACTGAGAGGGGTGCCAAGAGATGGCGGAGACGCTGAAGTTCATGAGCCAGCTGTTACACATTTGTTGTACCAATATCATTATGAAGAAGGGGCTAGTGAGTTGGCAAGAAAACCTAATGCCTGGTGCTTTTGAAATCATTAAGTAAGATGGCATTTCCTCAGCTTATACCAGGGCCACCTGAGGCCTTTGAGAACAGGTACAGGGGGGCGGCCGGGTGGCTCAGTCAGTTAAGGGACTGCCTTCAGCTCAGATCATGATCCCAGGGTCTTGGGATCAAGTCCTTCATCGGGGGTCCCTGCTCAGTGGGAAGTCTGCTTCTCCCTCTCCCTCTGCCCCTCCCCCCTGCTCATGTTCCCCCTCTCTTTCCCTCTCTGTCATAATAAAGAAATAAAATCTTAAAAAAAGAAAAGGACAGGTACAGGGATTTCTCTACATAACTGATTTTAAAAGTAAAATCAGAAAAAAATAATAATAAAGTAAAAAACAGGGCAGTTTCAAATTCAAGATTTCTAGTCTTGTACTAGAAATTGGTTCATATATCTGTTACTCAACAGAAATTTAAAAAAAGAGCAAAATAGTCTTTTTTCCTCGGGTGGCTGAAAAAGTAAAACCTATAATTACAATGCAAAAAATATTTGAAACTTGCATTTCAGATCTCTACAACCATTAATATGTTTGTTCGAAAAAAATAAATTACAGATATTTGATTGTATGGGAAATTCTTCACAGCTGTGACTATCTAGATAAAGGAAAATAGAAATGATAATTTTGAGACAGTGCCGCATTAATTCTGGTGAATGAGTTAATTTATAAAATGATTTACATTGAGTACTTAGGACAATGAAAGGCACAAGCAAGCTCTTCTACTATAAATATGCTTTGTTGTTGCTGATGAGGTGTTTTTTATTGTTGTCGTTAAACAGATAGAGTCAAAAAACTTCTACTCTTGGCCAGCCATAAACCCTCTTAATCAGTTAGATATAATCACCAGAGGTGCTTGGGCAACTTTCTTCCTTCCTCTTTCCTTTCTTTGTCTCCATCTCATTACGCACACCTCAATACGTGCTTTCTTGTCCTGATGATCTTGGGTGAAACTGTTTAGCTTAAATAAAAGTTAATTGTGAAAGATAAAAGTTCTCTGTGGGTGATCTAATAGTGATAGAAGTGTCCTTAATTCAAATAACAAAAGCATATATTAAAAGGATATTCAGCAGTTTAGTCCAGGAACCCACAGGATAAAATAATGTTCTCAGTTTCCTTACATGGAAAATGGAATTAAAAGACCTATCTCATAGGGATGCCTGGGTGGCTCCGTTGGTTAAGCGTCAGGCTCTTGGTTTCAGCTCAGGTCATGATTTCATGGTCCTGAGATCAAGCCCCATATGTGGCTCCACGCTCAGTGCAAGTCTACTTTAGATTCCCTCTCTCCCTCTCCCTCTGCTCCTCACCCTCGCTCTCTCTCTCTCTCTCAAATAAATAAATAAAATCTTTAAAAATATACTTATCTCACAGAATAAAATGTAAATGTCTTCAAAGTAATTAGAACTAGGGTTGACCCTTGATGTCTAAATGTTTTAAAATAATTTTTAAAAAGAAAATTAAAAAGTTTTGTTCTTATTCTTGGGGTTTTTTTTTTTTGTTTTGTTTTTTAAGGATTTTATTTTATTTATTTGACAGAGGGAAAGACAGCCAGTGAGAGAGGGAACACAAGCAGGGTTAGTGGGAGAGGAAGAAGCAGCCTGCCAGTGGAGGAGCCCAATGTGGGGCTCAATCCCAGGACTCTGAGATCACGCCCTGAGCTGAAGGCAGATGCTGAACGACTGAGCCACCCAGGCGCCCCTCTTGGTTTTATTTCTCTCGTCAGCACCAGAATGTATGAAGATCTTGGAGGGTCTGAGGTGGTTCTGAGTAGGAGCCCAAGAGTAAAGCACTGCTTCAGCAAACTAGCCTGTAACTAATCTAATAAAATTGGCTCAGTTTCTAAGGCCCAGGGATTTCCCACTTGGTCTCTGTACAGGCTTTCCCTTTTATATCTCTCTGATGCTTTCCTCCTATAGACAGAATATACTTAAGGCCCTACTCGGTCCATCATAGGGCATATGAAGCTATTGTACTCATCTTAGGGCTGAAGGTCATACCTGGGAGTAATTTATGGACATCAGGAGTCATTGAATCCAAAAAGACTCTGCTGTAGGCAACGTTCAGGATTTTAGGGGAGCCTCTACATTTTATCCCCTAACTCTTCCTTGGCTTTTAACTCTGCTCCAAACTAGAGGACACCTCTTTCTATTTCCATGAAGATGCAGACAGCTAGCATGTCGAGTTTCTGGCTGGATTCTTCAGGAATTACGTGTAATCCAGGCAGCCTTCAACATTCGGAGGGTCCCTGGGCCTTTGGTTTTCCATGGCTAAACATCTTCTTAAATTTATTTTGTTTTTTCCAACTCATAAATTCTGTGACCAGGTTTTGTTTCTTTGTTTCAGGCCTTCCTCAGGGGGATGTCTCCCTGTAACTCTCGAATTTGTAGGGTGGCCTGATTCATGATTCCCCTCACCTCCAACCCTCTACCACCAACTGTTTTTGTTTAATTTAACTTCTAGCTTTTGTTTTACCTGGGTGCACAGACGTTCCCCAGCCCATATGTAACATGTTTAATTTTATATTTATGTTGTAATTACTTTTGCCAAAGTCAAGCAGACATAAAAAAAATTAAGGGTGTTTGCCCCGCAACTCAATGGAATTGATGGAAATATTCATAACACAGGTGACTTGAACTAATATTTTGATCTAGACAGAGATTATATATCTGTTTTCTGTATTTAGCCATTTTTTCCCTAGTAAACTTTTTTTTTTAGCTGGTTTGGGTATGCTGGCTGCCTATATTCTATAGTCGCTTACCAAAAGATGCCATGCAAATTCATCTCCTCACCACTTGAAATGTGAAGTGCAAACTTTGTTTTGGTAATTGTTGATTTGTTTTCGGTAGGGCAATTTGATCTGTCCACAGACTCAGGATGACATAGTGGAGGGGTGAAAGAGGGACGAAGAGTCATTTTCCTAGACAGTACTTATAAGAGGCCTATACCTTTCAGGAGTGCCAGAAGGGTGAGCTGCTGTCTGGGCCCTCACATCTTCTGGGTCCAGTTTCCTGAGATAACTCAGTGGGGGTGACCATGTATTCACAGCAAAGATATCATCTTCTGTTCTTCAGAACATTCTCCGGGACTTGCTTGTGGAAACGGGAAGGAGCAAACCCTGTTTGTGTTAATATCTCAGAAATTCACTTGTACTGCTAAGTTGCTTTGAACAGTCAACTGTTGAATCTTTGGCTACCCCTGTGTGTAGAGTAAGGAGATAATTGCTCTGATCCCAGGGTGAGCCATCTGCTAGTACAAATTGCTCTGCTATCTGCTTCATTGAAACGCTTGTGTTCGTTATATTAGGTTGAAATGTTCATGAAACGTGGTTTATACTAAGCAGTGTTCCTGGAAAATTTGATTCTATAAATGGGCAGAACACTTTTAATTGCAAAGGCTCGTCTCTCTCTTTAGATTTCTTAAGCTTTGCTGATTTGATCTGGGGCCCTGGAAAGGCAGCATCCTGTGATAGCAGCTGATTATCGATGCCTGGGAGGTTAGAGCAGTAACGATCCAAATTTACAAGACTCATAACTGTTTCTGAAACCTCCCTCAAAAACAGACATTCCTGAGTTCTGGAATCTGAACAAAAGAGGTCTTGTTATTACCATTCTAATGGTCCTTGTTGATGCCGCTATTGGAGACATCAGTTCGCGTCTCATCTATCAGCTTTACTCTTGTATTGTAATACCAGTCAGGGGAAAGTAGAATTTGATAAATGCCCACTCCCAAATCTTTTAGTTTGCTGTGTTAATTAAAGATTAATGACCAGGAGGGCTTGAGATGGGATTTTTTTCTGACGTGTTGCTTTCTTTAAGCCTCCTGATATCACACGGATCTGCAAAATGTATCCTTGGCACAAAGAGAGAAAATAATGATTTAAGTAGGAGAGAAGAGTAGGGTCTTCAATTAACAAGAGAATGTTAACATTTATAGGTGGATTTCATAAGTCTTCAGGCACATCTGGTGGAAATTTGAGAAGTAAAAGTAGGGAGGGGCAGAGAGACCATGTTAGGAATTAGCAATTTCCTCCTGCCGGAAGACTTCTTACTCCACTGTGACTAAAGCTAATGCTAATTTATTTACTCATCCAACCTTTGAACGACAGTTTAAAAAGCCATAAAACAAAAGATTCAGGCAGGAGGGCACATTTGCTCTGATTGAATACTCCAGTGATTTTTATCATCTGAGGTCTGTTGACATAGTAGGGATATTAGAGGACCTGGAATCACCAGGCTGGGCCTCTTGCACTGATATCTTCATCATCCATGATGATTTGTACACACCAAATATTTCTTCGGGTGGAATCATTTTACAAATGATGCGTGGAGATTCTGTGTAGAGGGCAAAGAAGTTAGTAGATTCAGCTTCAAGCAGTAAGTTACAGATGTGACCAATGAGAGTCTTCCATCGCTTGCTAGTAGGCTGGACCAGACAGATGGGAATTTAGGCCCGCGTGTGATGAAATTAGCTTTAAAATTCCTCCTTTGTGTTTCCCACCTGTTTGGGGCAGCCAAGACCGAGAAGAGAGCTATTTATTTGAAACCTCTCTCCTCTCTCTCTTCCTCATCTTTCAACAATTTGATTCCCTTTTTATTATCATTATTTATGTTTTGTATAACTAGAAAAATAATTTGTCATGGATTACATCTTATTTGCAGGAGGTTCGAGCAAGATGGCAACAAGGCATGGACAATATATCATCATTTAGCGGCTTCTCTTGTAACTATACAGAAGTAATGGTGGAAAGAATATATATAAACAACTGCGAGGACAGATTTTGAATGATCCAGTAATTTTGATTTATACTTGGTATTTGATGGAACTGTATTAGCAGTTAAAGTCAATGGCTAAATGATTCCCAGCACAAAATGAGCCAGAAGTACAAAGGAAGTTTAACAATGCACGATTGAGAGCTCCGAGCCTCTCAGCTTAAATTTCCAAAGTGCAGTGTAAATTACAAGCCTGGTTGTCACTGTTAACTAACAATTCTACCCAATATGGTCTAGCCGGGTAATTTGTCCACTATTCCTTTACGAAACCGTAAACACCAGCTTAATTCCATTGGCTTTTCAGCCTCATTTCTCATATCTACCGCAGAGGACGGGTGGCTCTCCTGCCTCTGATGACAATAAGCCCCACTAAACAAACAACATGTGGAACCCGGGATGGGATGGAAATGCTTTCCGTGTGTATTGATAGCACTGGCCACTGATTATCTTGAGGAGATCTCAAGCTCCCCAGGGCCTCCCCGGGGTAGGACTCTCCTATCCTTGTGTTTCCCTTCCTTAGCCAATATACCCTCCCACCTCCCAACAACCGTTCCCTTTCCACTCGTTTTCTCAATGGCTTTTGCTGTCACAGAGAGGAAAGAAATAACAGTGTTGGAAACCAAAGCCCAGCACTGTACCAACATTAACAGAAAGAGAAAAAGAGTCCAAATTTCGATCAGAGCCTCAAATCCAACCAAGCCAAATATGCAATTAGGCAGGCAGGTGCCGGTTGGGCAGACACTGATGTAGACTGATTTCTACTACTTCATTAATTTGACTTGCGTACCCTGGGCAATTTGGTCATACCCTCACAGCACATTTCTTAGCCAGAAATGGATCCCCGAAGATTACAGATGTTATGAGGGAAAGGCCGTTCAGACATGAGGTCTTTGATCCTTGCAGGCAGGTGGGAAAGCTCACAGATGTGCACGGTGCTTCCCAGTCCATCTGCATTGTAGCGATGACACAGAACGTTTTATGCAAGGGGTTGGATGCAGACCGGAGAATCCTCTTTCTTCTTTAACCTAAACGTGGCATTCGGGCACAGAGCACGGTCAACCTTTATATCTACCCACTGGTCTTTATTGCTGTCTTTTGAATCAAAAAGGATGATCCTTGCTACTATCATTCATTTGAAAAGCGTCATTGGAATCTTTCAATCATATGCATACACCAAATATTTACTAAGTTCCTCCTTCATTAGTGTTGTAGTGGATGTTAGGGATGTAAAAATGAAAAAGGCTTGGCCACTGTCCTTGCAGAACTCCAGGGCTACAGGGAAAGACTGGCATGTGAATGGACGATTATATCCACTATAGTCATAATAGTATGTGTAAATAATTGGCATAAGAATCCTGAAGAGCACTGAACAGGGAGCGACTAACTGGGAGGGTTAGGACAGCGTTATAAGAACAAGTGATACTAGAGTGCGTTTCTAAAAGATACCTAAGAATTTGCAACTTGGAATGGGGAGTTGCTGTGGTGGGGAGGGTCTGGGAGTACGTGGAGCCATTGTTGTTCTCAGCATTGTGCCAGATGAACTCATTATGCCAGATGAACTCATTATGCCAGTACCACTCCAATATGCACCCCCTGACCTTCCCGAGAGCCGGCTCCTCCAGGCCGGGAAAGAAGGGCTGGAGCTGTGGGGCGGGAGGAGGCACCGGTGAGGTTCATTACCTAAAGGTCATTCGAAGAAGAGGAACATGATGTGACTTCTCTTTGGAAGCCCATCTTCTCCTGAGCGGCCAAAATGCCACCATTTAAGAAGACACTCGCAGAGTTTTACTCTTTAATTTCTCTGCTCATTAAGCCTTCACTTCTGAGGTGTGAAAATGACTCCAGGCTGGTAATAAACTGCTGGAGAAGTCATTATTTTAAAAAGGATCTTGCTCCCAAAGGGGCTGGAGGGCTACAAGCGTGCAAGCTCCGCTTCTCTGTAGGACAATGATTGTCCAAATGTTTCAGTTATCATAAGAATAAAAAAGGGCTGTCTAGTTACCGCAAGAAAAGATGAAGCACAAAGTACCCAGACCTACTCAATCATCCCTCTAGTCTATTTTGGGGGGTGGGGAGAAGGCGCATTTCAATGGGGGAAAATGATAGTATTGTTAGCCTGTGCCTTATAATGCAAAGACAACTGAAAGTGTCCTGAAAGGACCAAAGAAGACAGAAGTCACTTTCAGGAAGTTTCCTGATGTTAACGAAGGGCTCTGGAATGAGGTGGAGTAACAATAATGCTGCTAATAATAACAAAATGCTCTTGGAGTGGCAAACGTCCCTCGCCTTGACTTTCCAGAGAATTTAGTCCTGTGTAGACCCAACCTCTTCAGTTTTGCCTTTTCACACGTTCTCATTTTACCCCCACACTAGTAAGGGGTAGAAAAGTTCCTCTTGACTAACACAGAATCTCCCCTTATGCACAGGGGATCTGCTCCAAGCCCCCCGGCGACCCCTGAAACTTCACATAGTTCCCAACCCTATATATACTATGTTTTTTGCTATTCATACATACATATAAGGTTTAATTTATAAATTAGGTTCAGTAAGAGATTAACAGCAACAACTAATAATAAACTAGAACATGATAACACTATGCTGTCATAAAAGTTATGTGAATGTGGTCTCTCTCTCTCTCTCAAAATATTATATTGTACTCACCCTTGTGATGATGTGAAATGATAAAAGGCCTAGTGATGAGATGAAGTGGGAGGAATGACGTAGACATTGTGATGTACTATTAGGCTACCATTGCCCATATTGTCAGAAGGGGGATCATCTGTTTTAGACCCAGGAACCTAGAACTTCGGAAAGTGAAAGCACAGATAAATGCAGGCCATTGTATTTTCCTAGGGCAGCAAGTCCCAGACTTTTGGGACATCAACTTTCTGGGTCTTTTCCCTCCCTCCCTCCCTCCCTCCCTTCCTTCCTTCCTTCCTTCCTTCTTCCGGTTGTTTGTTCAGGGCTTATGGTTGTATTTCTCCCCTTAATACTATAATGAAGAATGCAAACTCTGCATTTCTCTCCAAGTAAAAGTAAATTAAGACAATTTGATTTTGAGAAATTTTCGAGCCTGCAGTAGAACCCAGTGAGGTAATCAGACGGCTCCTGTGTTGTTGCCTGAGTGGGATTGTGGGAGGCATACAGGGAAAAATGACTGACTGAATGTGGATAAAATGTTATTCTAAGGATTCTGCTTTTCATCCAGCATTTTTAAAGTCTTTGAGCAATCAGCCCCCTCTGCTTGGGCCAATTAAGGAGCATGATTAGAGGGAAATTGAAGCTGCCGGCTGGAGATACAGGGATAATGTTTCTCTTCAGGAGGCAATCTCTTCTCTGGGGAAGAGAGTTCACTCAGTCACCTCACCTCTGACCTGGAGCCTCTGATGGGGAGAAGGAATAGTAAAACCCCTGTGGCCTACGCAAGCCTTTGGCTTTTCTCCTGAGGTTACGAATTATTCCCTCCTCAGCAATTTGGTCACATGTCCTCACTGCAGCATCACCCGGGGACTTGGCCTTCACTTCTAAAGACTCATTCTCAGGTTTCCTTCTGCCACCAGGTACATGGCCCTGTACAAACACATGGCAGATGTTCCTCAAGACATAAACTGAATAACTGCCCTTTTGCTAAATGCTCTCTGGCTCTCTGGTCCAAATAGCAATCACAAGTTATAGTTCACCTCTTCTCCCACCCTTTATATTATCTGGCCAACGTCCACATGATCGGTTACCCTTCAGGCTTTTGACAATTCTGCATCAGCTGGGAACTAATGAGGAGACTGAATTTTACTCACCAAAACAGAGCACAAAGGAAAGAGGAGAGAGAGAGAGAACACATGGTGATTTTAACTGGAGTGATGTGGTAGAATGCTCTCCTATTGTCTCATCTTGATGAATGAGGCTAGTCCAGGAAGTTTGGCAAATAGAATCCCTATATCTTGTTGGAACAGCACGAAGAGCTTTGCCCTTTCAACCCATGCCAGAACACTATTATTACCTCCAGCACCAACTTCACCATCACCTCCACCATCTCGTTCATTTCCACTTTCACACTCAATGCCCTGATGATCGCTTCACCCATCTCCTCCATTTCCACTCTCACACTCAGTGCCCTGACGATCACCTCCACCTCCACCATCTCCTCCATTTCCACTCTCACACTCAGTGCCCTGACAATCGCCTCCACCTCCACCATCTCCTCCATTTCCACCTTCACACTCAGTGCCCTGACGATCGCCTCCACCTCCACCATCTCCTCCATTTTCACCCTCACACTCAGTGCCCTGATGATCGCCTCCACCATCTCCTCCATTTCCACCTTCACACTCAGGGCCCTGATGATTGCCTCCACCTCCACCATCTCCTCCATTTCCACCTTCACACTCAATGCCTGATGATCGCCTCCACCATCTCCTCCATTTCCACCCTCACACTCAGTGCCCTGACGATCGCCTCCACCTCCACCTTCCTCACCACCGCGCTACCACTACTGCTACCACTTCCAGCCCTACCACCTTCACTTCCATCACCACTAGCATTGTGCCTTCAGTCATTTAAGATCAGTAAATGAGCAACAGTGGCATCTTCCTTATATTTGAATAAGGTAGTGATCAGTCTGCCTTCCCTCTTGTTCCTTTTCTTTTGGGAGCTCCAACTGATCATTTAAAAAAATTTTTTTTTATTTTTAAAGATTTTATTTATTTATTTGACAGAGATAGAGACAGCCAGCGAGGGAGGGAACACAAGCACGGGGAGTGGGAGAGGAAGAAGTAGGCTCCCAGCAGAGCATGGAGCCTGATGTGGGGCTCGATCCCAGAACACCGGGTTCACGCCCTGAGCTGAAGGCAGACGCTTAACCGCTGTGCCACCCAGGCGCCCCTGATCATTTATTTTTAATTTAAAATTTTTATTTACTTAATTTAAAAAATGCAACTTTCATTTTATTTAAAACTTAGATATTAGCACTGAAAATTCTCAAAATAAACCATATCCCTTTTACACAAATGGTAGCAGACTGCAACATTTAGTTCTAATTCTTCCTTAGCACAATGACTTGGCTATCATTCCAAAAGAGTACATCATTCTTCTTTTAAATTTGTTTGAAATTAAATTTTAGCTCTTACTTATATTAGTTTTTTCCCTTTATGTTATTTGGGTTTATTTTGATGTTTTCATTCTAATTTCTTTTGAAGGCTGTGTAGTTCATTGATTTTCAATCTTTCTATTTTTCTAATGTGAATAATTATGGCAATAAATTTCTATGCATTCTATTAGCTTCATTCCAGGTCACAGTGTTTACATTATTTTGTGATTTTTCAGTTCAAAATATTTTAAAGCTTCCATTATGCTTTATTCTTTGACCTATTTAAAAGTATGTTTCCTGACTGCCTGACAGGGATTTATCAAGCTATCTCTCTGTTATTGATTTCTAGCTCAATTGCATTGTTGTCAGAGAATGTATTCTGTAGCTTTCTGTAATTGTCCTTTTGCTCTATGTCTCAGTATATGATTATTTAAAAATCTAGTAGATGAGGCACTGTTAAAATACTTTCTCTTAATGGCAGGTCTTGTCAAGAACATAATGCTCTGTATATTTTAAATGGTTTCTTTTCCTCTTTTCCTCTGGTAGCAGAGGAGATTTTTCTCCAATACTCACTATGAGAACTGGGTACAGTTGGTGGAAGTAAAACTCACAAAAGTGTCAGTGCACCTCCTCCTCTCCCACCACCACACCTCTGCAAATACTGAGCCCCATGGAGTCTTTAATTCTCAGACTTGTCTGCTGAGCACCCAGCAATTTGTCAATTACAGTTTAGGTTTTGCTACCCCAGTACTGGTTTCTGTAAAGGTTTTTGCTCCTTTAAGTGGTGGTTCTTTCTATCTGTCTGTCTCTCCAATTCTGGAGGCATCAGTTTGCTTCTGTGACCTCAATTCTCTGATGGATCTAAGAAGGGTTGTTGACTCTCAGCTTGTTTAGCTATGTGTGTGTGTGTGTGTGTGTGTGTGTGTGTGTGTGATGGGAATCATGACTTCCAAGCTTCTTACGTGCTGATTTTGAAACACTTTTCTTCAAATGCTGTCGTTTTTTAAAATTGAAGTATAACTGACATACAGTGTCCTGTTAGTTTCAGGTGTATATCATAGTGATTTGATATTTTTATACATTATGAAATAATCCCCATGGTACATCTAGTGACCATCAGTCACTATACAAAGTTATTACAGTATTATTGACAATATCTCCAATGCAGTACATTATAACCCCTGACTTATTTATTTTGTTAACTGGAAATTTGTACCTCTTAGTTGCCTTCACTTCTGTTGCCTGTTTCCACCAAGGCCTCCTTTTTCTGTGAACCAACAGTGTGTTTCCTGTATCTATGGGTATTTCTGCTTTGTTTTCCAGATTCCACATGTAAATGAAGTCATAGGTTATTTGTCTTTCTCGATCTGACTTATTTCACTTAGCGTCATACCCCCTAGGTTCATCCATGTTATTGAAACTGAGAAGATTTCAATCATTTTATGGCTGAGTAATATTCTAGCGTACGTATATACTACATCTTTACCCATTCATCTACGGATGGACACTTGGGTTGCTTCCATAGCTTGACTTTTGTAAATAATGCTGCAATAAACATAGGGGTACATATATCTCTTTTGAATTGGTGGTTTTCATTTTCTTCAGATAAATACCCAGAAGTGAAATTACTGTATCATGTGGTCTTTAATTTTTTAATTTTTTGAGGAAACGCCATACTATTTTCCATCGGGGCTGCACCAATTTACATTCCCACCAACAGTGCAGAAGGGTTCCCTTTTCTCCACATCCTTGCCAACACTTGTCGTTTTTTGTCTTTTTGATACTAGCTAATCTGACAGGCGTGAGGTGGTATCTCATTGTGGTTTTGATTTGCTTTTCCCTGATGATTAGTGATTTTGAGCATATTTTCCGTGTGCCTGTTGGCCATCTGTATGTCTTCTTTGGAAAATATCTATTTAAATCAGCAGCCCGTTTTTTAATCAGATTCTTTGTTTTTATTTATTTATTTATTTATTTAAAAAAAATTTTTTTTTTAAGATTTTATTTATTTATTCGACAGAGATAGAGACAGCCAGCGAGAGAGGGAACACAAGCAGGGGGAGTGGGAGAGGAAGAAGCAGGCTCACAGTGGAGGAGCCTGATGTGGGGCTCGATCCCAGAACGCCGGGATCATGCCCTGAGCCGAAGGCAGACGCCCAACCGCTGTGCCACCCAGGCGCTCCTGTTTTTAAAGATTTTATTCACTTATTTGAGAGAGAGAAAGAGACATGAGCAGGGGGAGGGGCAGAGAGAGAAGCAGACTCCCCGCTGAGCAAGAAGCCCCATGGTGCAGGGCTGGATCCTAGGACCCCGGGATCATGACCTGAGTTGAAAGCAGATGCTTAACCAACTGAGCCACCCAGGTGCCTGTTTTATTTATTCATATTTGTTATTGAGTTGTGTGAGTTCTTTATATATTTTGGATATCAACTCTTTATTGGATATATGATTTACAAATATCTTCTCCGATTCAATTGGTTGCCTTTTTATTTTGTTAATGGTTTCGTTCACTATGTAAAACCTTCTTAGCTTGATATAATCCCATGTCTATTTTAGCTTTTGTTGCTCTTACCTGAGGAGATTGGTCCAAAAAAAATATTGCTAAGACTGACGTCAAAGTGCTTATTGCTGATGTTTGCTTCTAGGAGTTTTATGTTTCCAGTGTTGCATCCAAGTCTTTAATTCATTTTGAATTTACTTTTGTTATCTGGTGTGAGATAGTGGCCCAGTTTTATTCTTTTGCATGTAGCTGTCTGGTGTTCTCAGCACCATCTATTAAAGAGACTGTCTTTTCCTAATGTATATTTATGCCTTTTTTTGTCATAGACTTGTTGACCATATGTGTGTGGGTTTATCAGGGGTCTCTATACCTATTCCATTGATTTATGTGTCCATTTTTATGCCAGTACCATACTATTTTAATTATTATAGCTTTATAGTATAGTCTGGAATCAGTGAGCATGATAACACCAGCTTTGTTCTCCTTTCTGTAGCTATTGCTTCAGCTATTCGGGGTCTTTTATGGTTCCATACAAATTTTAGTATTCTTTGTTCTAGTTCTGTGAAAAATGCCATTGGTATTTTGATGGGGATTGCATTGAATCTGTAGATTGCTTTACATAGTCTGGACATTATAACAATATTAATTCTTTCAGTCCATGAGCATGGTATATCTTTCCATTTATTTGTATCTTCAGTTTTTTTTTCAACAATGTTTTATAGTACCGGGACTATAGGTGAAAGACCTCAGAGTACAGGTCTTTCACCTCCTCAGCTAAATGTATTCCTAGATATTTTATTAATGCTGTCATTTTTAAAAGCAGATACTTTAACTTTTGTTGTGGGGATGAAACATTTTTTCTTTTACCCTTCTAGGTTCTTTGGTTGGTCTCATAATTATATTAACATAAGAGATATTAACAAGAGAAAACGAATTTAATTACATACAGGGGCCTCTCAAACACAATGAGATGCAAGGACAAGCTGTGAAATTGAGGCTTATATGCCATTTTTAGTTAAGGAATGGATTAGAGGCCTGGGACTTCAGTGGGGAGAGAGTGATTCACAGGATGATAAGAAAAGGAGATAGTTGTTTGGTAATTAGACATTCGTTCTGCCAGACACATAGGTCATTTAGATAAAAAATCATCTCTTGGTAATAGCTCTCTTTCTGAGCCATGTGCTTTATCTAAATTGTTTTAGGCAGTTTAAGGGAGAGGCATAAGTGTTTCTTGAGTCTGATGGGTCTTGATTGACTTTAGCCCAAAATAGTCCACATTTAAAAGTGACACATTTTAGGGATACTTGTTCTGAACCCCTTCGTTTTCATTGTCCTTAAATAGTAAGTCTAGTGGTTTTCCAACATAATTCCAATGGGTTTGTTTCTGAAGTTCTTAAGGATCTGTTTCTATTTCTTGTTGTTGTCTGTTGGTTCTCATTCCTACTACCTTTTCCCCTCATGTCACTGAAACTGTTCTGTGCCACCCATGGGCCTTGAGGATTATTTGTTTAGGTTCTCAGAGGCCCTGGATGAAGATACCTTCCTCCAGAGTTGATTTCGGTTTGCGTTTTCAGGTATCTGAAGAAAATAGAGCCAGACTTGATATTTTTGGGCCACCCTGACCACGACCATTTGAGCAATTTCTACCAGACTGTCAAAACTTGGCTTACCTCTAGTTAAAAAATGAGTTTGTTTTTCTCTCCCAGGTCACCATTTTATCCTCCCCTCCCCCACCTCTTGTCAGGATGTGGGAGATTTATTTCTAAGGAGCCTCTATCCTGAGAGGGTGGCACTTTGATATCCTGGCTGGCTGGGTGTGTGTGTGTGTGTGTGCGCGCGTGCGTGCACGCACACACGCACAAGCACAGCCAAAGGGGCATTGTTCTATAGTACTGTCCACTTTGGTTAAGATTTGGGTTTTCAGTTTGTCCTTTTTACCTAGAAAAGCCATCAAAACTTTAGCTTAGTGTTACAGTGATTTCCTCTTGATTGTCAAATGCCCCCAGGGGCAAAGCAGCATGGAATCCCAACTTACTCTTCTGAGTTCTCAACTTTTTCTCTATTTTAAGCCCGGTAATAACTCCTTTCAGTTCTTTGATACTTTTTTTTAGAACAACTATTTTGAATTCATGCCATTTGTGTCTCTCCATTTCTTTGGGGTCGGTTACTGGAAGTTTACTGTGTGCCTTTAGTAGTGTCATGTTGCCCTGATTTTTCTTGATCCCTAGAGCTTTGCAAAGGTATCTCTTCATTTGAAGCAGCAGTCACCTCTTCTAGACCTTATGGACTGACTTCAGTAAGAAGGACCTACACTTCTGGGTGAGCAGGGACACACTGAAGCATGTTGTGACCCCAAGTTTAGGGGTGCAGGGCATCAAGTGCAGGGGCATAAGGTGGCTCCAGGTGGGAGGGGTGTGATTTCTCATCAGTTCAGGCCACTGGGGCTCACAATACCAACAACTGTGTGGTTCTTGGCAAGACTTGCAGGGGTTCTGCAGTGGCTGCAGGGGTTTTTGGGGTCCTCAACGGCATGTCTGGATCCAGGGGCTAGGGATCAATGCAGGCAGCAGTGGTGGGCAGAGTGGGTAGAGTGGGTATGCATATGTTCTGTTGCAGGGGTCCAGCTGCAGATACGCATCGTGGTGAGGGATAAAGCTGGCAGTAGGGGACCAGGCCAACTGTGGGCTTCCTTGCAGCTGTGGGGGTCCTGGCTGTCAGCATGAACTCATGTTGTTTTAGGTTCTCACCAAAGGCAAATGTGGCCATGGAAGCTGGTGATGGGGAGTCAGTGGGCAGCATGCAGGTGCACAGCTGCGGGGGCTAGGTGGAGTGAGCCCAGGGGTGCTGGCTAGTGACAAGAGTCAGGGTTGGATCTATCTGGGCCCACGAACAGCTGTGGGGGCCCTGGCTCTGCGTGCAGCCCCGTGGCTGCTGGGGCTAGCCAGGAGTAGGCAAACGGCAGTAGAATCAGCTGCCAGTTTCTAGGTTGGTGCCTTGCATGCCTGCTGCCGCAGATGCGGGGCTGACTGCTCTTGTGGGAATTCGGAGCTCCACGGAGAGGGGAGGGAAGGGGGTGGGAAGAGACTCGAGCAGCAGGTTTTGGGGAACATGACAACATGTGGGGAGAAAACCTCAGCAGTGAAGTCTGCAGGGGTTCCAGGACGACGGTGCTGGCTGTTGGTGTCTTCATGGGAGAAAGCTGTTGGGATCCTTTTCACACCTGGGGCCCATGACCGGTCCTCAGTGAAAGCTGGGCTTACCTGCAGTATGGACAAGAGCTGTGACACCCTCGGCAGTAAAGCCTGTCAGGGTCTCATGGACAGCAGGCGACTGGGAACTGCGTTGGCTCCCACTGCTTGGCTGATCTGTACCCCTGCCCTTCTGTCTTCTTCCTAGCTTTCTCCAGATGCTTCAGCCCTTCTCCATCTCTGGGTGGGATGAAACTGAAGCAGGTTCTTTTGTGAAGTGCCCTGAAAGGTTGGGGTAAGTGGCTGCTCACCCCACTTTCCCTTTACTGGTGAGGGAAACTCTTGACCTGAGGCGTTCCCTGTTGGTGCTGAGCAGGACTGGCCTGGGGGACGGACTGATGTAGGCAAAATGAAATTTTTCTTTCTACCCTTTTTGTGTGGTATTTTCAGCTATTTAGTTTTACTGTGTTGTGGAAGCTTCTTCACTGGACTCCTGAGCTCTCCCAGGGCTATTTTTAGTCAAGGATAGCTGTCTAATTGTTGATTCTGTTGGTGGACGGAGGCTGGGGTCACCTACTCCACCATCTTGGTGATGTCACTGTCTCAGTTCTTTGATACTTTAAAGAAAATACTAAAGAAAAATGCATCCAGTATTTTATTTGTTTTCCACTGGACAATGAATGACCTAGTGTCATTACTAGAAGCAGATGTCTCCTATATGTTTTCAAGTTGTCCTTGATTGCTTTTTTGTTCAAAGATGTGTCAATACATCTTTTCTACCAATCCAAAAAGCCCATTTGCAAAACCATTTAGCCTCAGAATTGTTGGCAGCAAAGTCAGAGCCTGCTTAGTCTCTACTGGTTTATTCAGAGGCACACAGGGAAGCAGCGTGCATACAGCCCCTGCAGTCTGACCCGTTTGGCTGGTTTTGATCCTGACAGAGGGTAGGGGGAGAGGTCTTGTGATCCTGATCTCGGTTGGCTAGTCCAGCTAGAGGTATGGTTCTGTAGGCATAGGATTGCAAATGACTCCTTCACACACCTAAATCATTCTTTCTACCCTCAGATTTTACTGTACTAAGGATTTTTCTATTCTCTCTCTTTCTCTCTCATCTTTCTATTCTTGGGTCACTATTGACATTCCAGGTCTCTACCTCTTTCTCAGATCTAAATTGTCTCTTGTGAGATGTCAATTCTTTTTTTATTTTTCAGACATCTCCTAATTTATTACTCCTCTTTGAACCACATTAGGAGTCTGGAAGGTCTGGATCCAAAATAAAGCCTTTCTACTTTCCAGGCTAAATCTCTTTGCTGAGTCACAAACCATGACATTTATTGAATGCTTGCTATCTGTGCTGTTTTACTCATTATCTTGCTGAAATGTTACTCACGTCATACACGATTATTTGGAAGACAAATATTATATGCGAAAGATTTGTCTTACAGATTTCAGACATTTATCATTTTCTTGTTTTTGTTTGTTTATATTCCTTCTCTCTTAGTTTCAGTTTGGACCCTTGGGGATCATTTGATCTAAAAGTTTTCTTTTTAAAGATGAATAAACTGAGAGTCAAAGGGTTTAATATTTGCAGGTCATACGGGTAACTCGTAACAGAATTAGGTTTAGACTTACAGAGTTGACAATAGTACAGAGAATTTCCTTCCACCTTTAGCCCAAATTCCCTTACTGTTAATATTGTCTTGTAATCATATTCCAGCGATCAAAAGTAAGAAGTTAGTGTTGGTACAATAGTATTAGCTAAGCTACAAATTTTATTCTGATTTCACCAGTTTTTGCTCTGATTTCTTCCTTCTGTTCCAGGACCCAATCCAGAATGTCTTGTTGCATTTAGTTTCCTGTCTCTTTAGTCTCCTCTAGTTTTTGACAGTCCTGTTTTGCCTTATCTTTTGCTACCAAGACATTTTTGAATACTTCTGGTCAGGTATTTTGCACAATGTCTTTTGATTTGGGTTTGTCTGATCTGTTCTCATGACTGATTGAGATTATTTTGGGGGAGATACTTTTCCTGTTTCTCCATAATCTTTTGTCCCCTAATTTTAGCATCTGTTGGTTGTTTCCTTTATATTTTATCTTTTATAAAGCAAATCTCTCTGGCAAGAGAGAATGGTATCAAATTTTCACATTCTGCCTGAGGGACCAAAGTGACAATATGGAGTGGTTTATGTTGAAATCAGATGAAAGAGTTGATATGAGTTTGAACTGATGTAGAAAGGTGGTGTATTGGAGTAGGGTATAACCTAGAAATATGGATCAGAAGTGTAAATGAAACCCAGATGCAAATAGTATCCAGACTTAAGACCAGGCTGTCATATGAAGAAAACTTGGACGAGACACATAAGCTAAAACCATGCAAAATGATAAAGACTAACTACTCAATTTGAAGATATGGGTGGAAGGTGAAATGTCAGACAGAGAAGCGACTACAGCTACCTAAAGCACTATGAAAGGTGTGCAGGAGGAAAGGGGTTTACCAGGGAGGATGATTATATAAGGGTTTTGGTGGAGGGGCATTTTCACCAATCAAAATAAGATTCTGTAATAATGGAGAAACACTCAATTTAAGCACATATTATAATTACTCGTGGAGGATATTTTACCATATCCATTAAGGGGTGCATAATTGGAGCCCAGTTGCCATTGTTCTTATTTTGCTTTGCTGGTATTGGTCACATCCATCATTTCTTCCCCTCTCTTTTCTCTCCATAATCTCAGAGAGGGGCTTAAGTGGGGTCATGAACAAAATGACCCGAAGAGGACAGCACGGAGTAATTCCCCTCCTTTGCCTCCTTTTCTGGATCAGGAATCCTTTGATGGGAGAAGTAGATTGTTACGGGATTTCTCATGCTCCCTAGCTTCCTTTCTCCACTTTTGCTGACAGAATGAAGTTTTGAACACTCCCTGTCATCTGTTGGGGAAGTGCCTTGCAAGGTCTAAGAGAATTATGGAAGGGCCAGAAGAAGGAAAAAAAGAACAAGGGGGAATCAGGAGGTCAAGAAGCAGGAAGTACAATCCTGCCCAGTCTAGATCTTTGGGACAGGAGAATGTCAGGGTGCAGGGTGTACAACTACCTGGAGCAGCCCTATGGCCTATTTCTCAGGATCCCAAGCAATGGGGTGGAGGGCAGATGGCCAGTTGAGACGATGTTAGTTGTACGGACTGGGGATACTTAAAAGACTTTTGCTCTTCATCTTCATGTTGATAATATTAATCTGGAGATTTTAAGTTTGATGGCGGAGAGAAGGCCCGCTTTGGGATGAGTACCCATGTCTCAGAATCTTCTATTTTTTCCATACTGCTTCTAAGTTTGAAAATGCACCCTCTCCTGAGAAGGGCAAGATAGCCAATATAAAGCACTTTGAATCAATCCGCTTATTAAGGACAAACAAAGCAGTTACTTTTGAAGCACTTAAGGCTTGGAGCTAGTTTTCTATTGCTGATGTAATAAATTACCACAAATTAGCTGCTTTGTATGACAGAAATTTATTATCTTACAGTGCCTTTAGCTCAGGAGTCAGAAATGGCTCTTGCAGGTTCTAAAATCAAGATGTCTGCAGGGCTGAGTTCCTTACTGGAGGCTCTGGGGAAGAATTTGCTTCCAGGCCCACATGGGTTGTTGGCAGAATCCAATTCCTAGCGGTTATAGGACTGAAGTCCTCATTTCCTTGCTGGTTGTTGGTTAGCTTTTAGAGGCTGCTTGCTTTCCTTGGCTCATGGCCCCCTCCCTCATCAAAGCCGCAATGGCGGGTCAAGTCCTTTGCATATTTCAGTCTCCTGTCTCATCTTTCTTGCTTCCCTTTGTCATATCTCTGACTCACTCCAGTTGGACAAATTTCTTTAGCTTAGACCGGGCCTGCGTGAATAATCCAGGATAGGTTCCCTGTTTTAAGGTTTGCAACAATTACATCCACAAAGTCCCCTTGCCATGTAATACGATGTATCCCCAGGTCCCGGGATGTAAGGCATGAACGTTTTGCGGGGTGGGCAGGTGGGGAGGGGCGTTGTTTGCTGTACCATAAGTTCAAACAACACACGAGAAAGGTTATGGAAGGGGTTGGGGAGAGAGGCAGGCCAAGTCCTGGAGTTTGCCTGTAATAAAGCCAAGGGACCGCCGGAGGACACCACAGTGCTGGGCAGGAATGACAGGGGAGCGCAGGAGGCACGGGTCCCCTGTGTGGGTGGCAGATAAGAATTTAAAGGAGAATGTCAGCTGGACGCAGAGATCGTGGAGGACAGTATTGCCTTCTTAAATTTACCCGGACTGACTTTGCTGAGGAAAGCTAGTGGGAGACGGGGTGGGCTGATCCCCGGAGCACCCGACTTCTTGGAGGACCGTGTGGATGTCTGTCTAGACCCCGGCCTCTCGGGCATGTGGGCCAGCAGCGGAGGACAAAGCAGAACTCAGAGAATCCTGGAGGAGGTGACCTGCTGAATCCAAGGCACGGCTCTCTCCATCTGTCTGCTCTGCTGGCAGTTCTGTGACAGCTCTTTGCGCCCTTTGACTCCGACTGTCAATGGCACTGGCCTGATGGTATGGCTTCTGAGAAGCTCTCACACTCCCTGACATGCATCCTGACTCCCTTCCCTGCTTTCCACTTTCTTCTAAAGGGAACTCTGGCTCAGCCTGTCAGCGGAGCTGGGATGTCCAGTTTAGACACGTGTTATACAGGACCCTTCACGTGCACCGTCCCCAGTCTCTTTACCCCAGCTGTTGCTAGGGCAGCCAGCTTCACACAGGCACCACCAAAGATCCCCTTGCTTCCCTTCTACCTCAGGATCGTGCGACACCACCGGGGGGCTTCTGCAGAAAGTAATTGGCAGCATACACACCTTAGAAGTGAGTGAAAGTTAATATTCCATGGAACAATCTTTGACGAGCTGGAAATGGGAGCTTGTGATGAATCTCCCCACTTCTTTCTCTGAGGTGGATGTTTCTGAAGTGTATTCTATACCCGTTCCTCACAGGGTCCTAGTGGAAGTGGCTTCCCACAGGAGTGACCAGCTCGATGACATACCCTCACGCTGGCTCTTATCCCTTCCTAATTTTATGCTCTCTGCTCTCTGACTACTGTTCCCTAGAATCACTTCCCAGAATAAATTACCTGTGTGCGCGCTCTGCCTCAGGTTCTGCTAAGACATGTGCCAACGATATGACCTGGCAAAGCTGAGGAAAATCTTTGTCAGAATCAAAAAATTCAGTAAGACCAAACTCAGTCTCTTTTTATAATACCTACCCATGAATCATAGGCCACGGCTAGGAAGCAAACAGCCCGGAGCATCTCCCACCGCCGGCTCTCGGGGAGATACATGGCTCTGTAAAGCCCTTTTAACTGCAGGCCAAGTTGTAGATGGCTTGCTTGTGTAAACAAAAGAGGCAGAGAAGCATAGAGGTGGCATTGTACTAGGATTATAAACAGTTTATATGGATATCATGAGGAAACAAAACAGAAAGCCTATGATATATCAATTAGTCAAATGAATTGATTGCTGTATTTTAGGCCTGTCCTTTGTAAGGAATTGGGAGGGGACAGAAGAATAGAGGTAGAGTCCTCATAAATCTTTTATCTAAAAATGTACAGTAGAATCTTAGGTATTGAATAATCTTGGTGATGCTTGAAAGGCCAGACACTGTGAGGTTGGAATGAAAGCAAACACCCTAGAAAAGAGGAATACTTGGCTGTGAGTAAAATACATAGTTTAAAAGAGCTGACTCCACTTCTTTCCTACCTGTGAGACCTTGCTCCCAGTGACTTAACATATTTGAACCATAATTTTCCTGTCTGGAATTTGGGGATACTCAAAATTTTTTTCTGATATGTCGTAAGAATCAAATGACGCTATGTATAGAAGCCAAAATTAACATAAAACCAACATTTGATGAGAGCCCATTTTGCACCAGGACTGCCCTGGACAATAGGGAATAGAGAGATAAGTGTGATACGGCCCTTGCCTCTGAGGAACTCCCACGGTATGAAGACAGAGACAGGTGCATGTGTGAATATATAGAAGGCAATGCCATTCAGAGAGGGAAGGAAAATCCGAGGCATCCAGAAGAGAAGCAATCAATTTTTCTTGGTGTGGGAAATGAGAAGTTGACATCTATGCTAGAAGCTGCGTAGCTTTCTTAATGCATAGAAAGAAATGGAATATGTGGGGGGAGGCAAGGGCGTTCCAAGGAGACTGATGAGCAGAACTCAAGTCATCTGTGTGCAAGTTAGAACGAAGAAATGGTAAGTTTGCTTTGGGACTTATTAAATGGCAAGTTCCCACTGAGCCTCCACAATGTTAGTATTCAGTACATAGTTGGAATTAGGACGCAGAGACTCAGGTGAGGGCATGGAACTGGACATAAGGATTTGGAAGGGATTTGCGTGTTCATCGTTGTTACGACGCGAGTGGGAAACTGCTCAAAGAAGACTAGTATTGAGTAGAAACAATAATTGGCTCAAGGACAGAAATACGTGGAATTCCAATATTCAGTGGGTGAGGACAGGGAGATGGAACGAGAGGTTATACTAGAAATTTTCCCCGAGATGAGAAAACATAGATACGGAAACGACATGTTAGGTACTAGATTACCAGACAGTAATGTAAAAGTAGGTGTCTGAGGACGTTTTGCTCGCTCTCATGTCAACAAGGAGAATATGAAAGAATCTGTAGAAATTGGGAGAAGAATTTATAATGAGGACTTCTTTGACGAAAGTCTATTCCGGGATTCCTATTGTTTCTCACTCAGGTCTGTTGGGAAGAGCCTAAGAGAAGATCTTTTGGAGAACTTGGTATGCAAATCTTGTATTTGGAGTCCAGGGTCAATCGCCTGGCATCCAGCACATGCCTTAGGAATCATAACGTGGGGGAGGGGCCAGCTGAACCGGCCTGTGGTAGCAGCACAGTGAGAAATAATTGCATTTTCTTCTAATGGTGTGTCCAAAGTACATGATCCTAGGGACCTCATGATAAGATGTTCACATGGTGTCATTTAAAAAGTTGTCTCGACCAGAAGACCGAGAGAGTTCTAGTTGGAGGCTTTGGTAGGGGGTCCTGCAAAACACTCACTAATTTGCTCATGAGAGAAAGAGTGGGCTTTACATTCCTGTCAAGTCTGGAGACAACAGAATGTCCTTAAGACAGTACTAGGCAGGGCAGAGCCTCCTCATTCCTCTTCCCTTCTTTTGTCATTCTATCCCCAATTAGACTGCGGGAAGTTTAAAAATAGCAATTAGGAGGAGGTGACAAAGAAAGAGAGAGAAAGTGAACCTCACCTTCTTTCTTGAAAACAGTCGATCTGCTTTCAATCCTGCGCTATTTGGGGAGTGGAGGTGGGGGGAAGGGAAAGGGATTGTTATACCTTTGAATGAAGATCGAAATGCCAATTAACTTATTTAACTTGGAATTCCTAAGTTCCAAATTGAGACTCTATGACTTAAATCAGTCTTCTGTTTGATTTGTTTCCCAAGACTGACTGTCTTTTTTTTTTTTTTTTTTTTTTTTTAGATTTTATTTATTTATTTAACACAGATAGAGACAGCCAGCGAGAGAGGGAACACAAGCAGGGGGGGTGGGAGAGGAAGAAGCAGGCTCCCAGCGGAGGAGCCTGATGTGGGGCTCGATCCCATAACGCCGGGATCACGCCCTGAGCCGAAGGCAGACGCTTAACCGCTGTGCCACCCAGGCGCCCCCCCCCCTTTTTTTAAATAAATCCAGGGACTTGGGAAAGAGATCTCCCAATAAAAAGGTATAAATAAATAGCATAGTACCAAAATTCAGTTTGCAGTTTGAATAGATCCCACAAGTTATGTTTTTTTTTCAAGGCTCGATTTGAAGAGGATTCAGACAAAGAAAGAGAATAAAAAGCCAGAGAAGTCGATAAGATTAGAGTGGTAGAAATCGGGGGCGGGGGGGCAACTATCAAAGATAGGTCTGATGCAGGAGACAGTTATATTCAGCCTAGCAATGAAGACAATCCAGATAAACTGTAAAATTATACTGTTTTTTTTTTTAATCCATCTGAGATCTGAGGATTTAAAGAAACCTAAATGAACTAAATCCAGAAAGAGATGAGCCCTTTCTAAGAGGAAAGAGTCTCACAAATGCTTTACATGCTGGAGACATAGTGGCAAAGGACATACCCCCCCCCCCATAAAAAGGGTAATGAGAAGCCAGTCTCTTAATGAATGTTTCATGACTGCATATGGACTGGCATGATGGGCCAGAATTTTGAAGAGTCTCAGTCACAAACCGATTCTGCACACACCCACCAACTCTTTTCCATGGACTTTCTCCACATCACCGTACCACACCTGGGTAGTGTGCCAAAAGTTGGGGAGTGGGGGAGCAGGGCAGAAGAACTGAGAGAGATTTACCCCCGGGTGCAAAAGGTCTTTTCTAAGAGTAAGGCAGGGACCAGCAGGACATAAGTGCAGGATGTGACAGAAATGCCTTTAAGTTTCACTGGAGCTTTACTAAGTACAGTTTAGTGGCCCAGTAAAAGCCAGGGATGGGCCTGCAGAACAGCTAGCCCTTCCAAGGCACAGAGAGCCAGCATCAGAACTGGAAAGCAAGGAAAACTCTCCGGTGACCCAAAAATCTGACATCTAGGCAATAAAGGAGTGGAATATCCCACAATTCGAAAAGATAGTACCTGGAGAGATGTCCAGATCGTCACCGGTACATGGATCCCAACAGACCTGCAGGGAGTCTGCTTCTCCCTCTCCTCCCCACTTGTGCTCGCTCTCATTCTCTCTCTCTAATAAATAAATAAAATCTTTAAAAATAAATAAAATCTCCAACAGACCTGATCCTGCCTTCACAATATTTCAAACAATTGGTAAGGTGACTATAACTAAAATTGTAAAAAAGCCCAGATCCAGCTCAGTACCTCACTCTATCCACAAACCACCTGGTCCAGGAAGAGGGATGGCTTTTTCTGGGGATTAATATTATTTCTTTAGTATCTATCGCTCTTTTATACATGATGTCCTGTAAGCAATAAAAATTACAAAACATGAGAAGAGGCAAGAATATGTGAAGTCTTATAGGAAGAGGCAAATGGAGACCCAGACAGTCCAGATAAGGGCTTTAAACGAATCGTTATAAATATATTCAGGATTTTGACAGAAAAATGAAAAGTATAAAAAAGAACTACATGAAAGTATCAGAAATGAGGAGTTTATATTGGAGATAAAGACTTCATTCAATGGCTCCATTAGCAGTCCGGGTACCGTGGGAGAAAGTATCCGTGGATTGGAATGTTGGTTAATGTAATTATCCAAACCAAGAATCAACGAGAAAAAGACAATAGAAAAACCACGCAGAGTGCCTGAGACCTTTGAAACAATCCCAAAGGTCAAGAACATATGTAATCAGAATCTCAGAAGTAGAGGAGGGAGAGAGACCAGGGCGGAAGAAATATGTGAATAGATAATGGTCTGGAAGTTTTCAAAGGTGATGAAAGACATCAATTCACTGTTCCTAAGAGCTCAGCAAACCCCAAGAATGATAAACAGAAAGAAAATAATACTTAAATATCTCATAATCAAATTGATAAACACTAAATATAAAAATTAAGTCTTAAAAGCAGCTGGATAAAAGACTCATGGGATGTGGGACAATAATAATTATGACTGAATTCTTATCAGAAATAATGAAGGGCAAAGCTTATCAGAAATAATGAGGGGAGAAGACAATGGGTACATTTTTAAAGCGCTGAAAGATTTAACAAGATAAAACAAAAATCGTCAACCTTAGATTCTAGATACAGGAAGATTATCTGTGCTTTTTTTCAGGCAGAATAGAGCAGAAATAATTCCTCTTCAGAAGACCTGAACTATGAAAATGAGAGAGGATATTCTTTTTTTTTTTTTTAAAGATGTTTATTTATTTATTCGACAGAGATAGAGACAGCCAGCGAGAGAGGGAACACAAGCAGGGGGAGTGGGAGAGGAAGAAGCAGGCTCATAGCGGAGGAGCCTGATGTGGGGCTCGATCCCATAGCCGGGATCATGCCCTGAGCCGAAGGCAGACGCTTAACTACGCTGTGCCACCCAGGCGCCCCTAGAGAGGATATTCTTATACCAGATAGAAGTCTGGTTTTTCAGAAAGGAATGCAGAGCACCATAAAGGGTAAAACTGTGAGTAAATATAAGAGATCTTTATATTTTCTTTAAACTTCTCTAATGGGCCATTGGCTGTCAACATAACAATTTTAGCATTGTTGGCTGAGCGTGAAGAATTTCCCAGTTGTCTGGTGGATCCTGTGGGACCAGGGATAAGAGTTTGGTTTGGGGGGTCTTGCAGGACCAAGGCCGGTGAGGCAGTTTGTGTGGCTGTAGTCGGGGAGAGAACCTGATATTGATTAAATGCAGGGAGATTGAGCAAAAAGCAAATATTTTGAGAATAGTGGGAATGAGTGTCTGACTATTAGAGTTATAAATATAGAAAGAGGAAAGGCCATAATAAACCCTTTGGTATTGGGTTAGGATGGGAGGTATTGGTGTGAGCTCATGGTTTTACATTTATCTATCTATCTATCTATCTATCTATGTATCTATCTATCATCTATCTATCTAACAATCAATATATAGATAAACATATAGATATGGAACTAGAAATAAATACAGATGTTGTGGGTATATACATAAATATATTTTCTAGTTTTGCCCATTGAGAGGACCTAGAATCAATGATATTCCAGGAACAATAAACATACCTAGATTTTGCTTTCTAAATACTATTATCCACTAAAAGAAACCATAACTTCTTGAAGAAATCGTTGATTCTTGGACTGGGTCAGGGAAAGTTCAAGGTAAATATGCAATATTTCATGCATCAGAAAGCAAGAAAATACTCTGAGAATGTTGGAAGATAAAACAGAAGCATATAAGAGCATGCTTATGTGAACTCCTGCTAGCCAAATCCGGCAATTTGAACATCACAATAAATAGTGATAGTAACAGGTTATGATCCATTGGATAAAATAAGAATCGGTGTTTTTTTATATTAATATAAATTAATGAATTGATGGAAGAGAAAGGGAAGCTCTATCTTATGGTAGGATGACAACTAATAAATGTAGAAGTACTATAGGCATTAGAAAAATCAACACTTCAGTGCTATCATAATATGAAATTATTCAAACAAGAATCATCAGATATTAAAATTAGTGGGTAAAAGTTTGAATAGGAACTAGATATTTATGTACTGTTAAAGCATTTTCCCACAAGTTGCTTATTAATTAATAAGTACATTTACTTAGTAATTTACAGTGGAGTCTTTTTTAGCAGACTCCATTTTAATCAAGAGATATAAGTTAACATCACCAGTAATAGGACAAATAGACATGGTATGCTTCCTGATATGTTTCATTTAGAAGCATACAGCATCATTTCTGAGGAAATGTCGAACAGAATAACTGAAGGTTATTCTACAAATATATAGGTTATTCTACAAATAAATAGGTTGTATGTAACAATGATTATTATTTTGAAAGAATCAGCCAAATGTGTTGCCTGCTTCCATCCTACCTCAATATGTAAATGGGAAGGTTTCAATGGGGCAAGACAGAAAGGGGGGCAGTTGGCCAGAGTAGGCAAAGCCTAGGGAAGACCCCTGTTCTCCCCATATGTTTTGGACAACCATGAGGGACCTCGCTGTATGGTCCATGAGCTCCTCCTTTAAGACAAAACCTTTATGAACGTTAAACCTCCTATTCTCACCTTAGCAGGAATTTCTTTAATCAGATAATTAAATTGCTTTCTTTTGAACAAACTGCAGAATCACAAACTGAGAGAATCTTTTTTTTTCCTTTTTAATCAAACTTTTTTTTTTTTTTTTTTTTTTTTGGGGTGGTGGTGGTGGTTACTTGGAGCACATGGCATTTTGGAGAAAGAAAATATGTAATCAGAGAGTGGGGACACTTTGGGTAGCTGAAGGGCAGTTGAAAGACATCTCCCTGTAATAGTGAGAAGCATGTAGGGAAAAGTTGAAGATTAGGAGTAGAGAAGGATCAACTGAAAATTTTGTTTTCTCCCCCCCCCTTTTTTTTGTGGACTCAGCTACCTGTCTTTATGCTCTGGAAAGTCACCCAAATGGTCATTGACCTATGGAAAGAAGGTAATCGCCAATCCCTTGAACAGAACTAATGGCCGATCAAGACAATTTCCAAGGAAATAGTAACTGTTGAGTTTGTAGCAGTCACCCATCCGATCAGAGTACTAGAGAAAATCATCCTTGTGGGGGTAGGGGGGTTCTTTCTTGCCCTATCAGATATATATGGTTGGAAAAGTCATCTGGGTCCCAGAAAGATTTACAAAAAACCACAGATTCTGTCGTTCTACTGCCTCAGAAATCCATGTCCTCATGCTTTCTGATCACCTTAAGGCCAGCCCCAGAGAGGAATACTGCTTCAGAATGGGATCAGGCACTTTGGAATTTCAGATAAGTAAAAAGCAAAACAAAGCAAAAAATCTTGTTCTATGGTCACTTAATAATGCTTCCTATGAGTAGCCAAGAAGAAAGACAAGATTGTTTTCATCAAAGACTGGCAGAGAGAGAGAGAAAAAAAATGTTTAGAATATTTTGCTGTGTCCATCTAGCTTTTAATCTTAATATCTTCTCAGATTCCTGGAGAGAGGGTGTGTATGAGGACGGCTGTGTGCAGCTGCCTACAGATCCATCTTCTTGTTCAGTGGGGCCCCAAAGGGCGGAATACAGGTGCGTAGTTACAGGTTGAGTTCCAGCAACTCAATTGGCTAAGTGACAATGTCATCAATGTCCTTGTGCTGAAGATTCATGCCAGGATGCTGAGGGTTGGGGAATAAAATTAAGCATCATTTGGGGGTTATTTAGGATGAATAGCAGATCCCAGTATGCCTGGGACTCTCCTGGTTTTAAACCCCATGTCTCAGCCCCAGGCAAACCTAGATGTCTGGTCACCCACCTAGTGGGTCCACCTCAGTGATTCGTGAAGCTTTTCTCAAACCCTAAAACCCCTTTGTTCTGATGCTTGTATATGTACGTCCGGTGTTGCCTTCATGAACTCTGGGCTTGGTAGAACAGAAACAATCATTGTGTCCCTAGCTTGGTCAAGAGGGCAGAGTGTTGGATTAAGAACTGGTGACTTCACCAATAAGCAACTCTGTGACCTTGAGAAAAAAATCTTTTCTCTCTGAGTCTTTTTATTTCCCAGAGTGAAGGAACTCATATGGAGGTTTTATAAGATTCTTTCCAACTCTACCCTACCATGGCTTTTTTCTATGAATTTAAATAGTCTCATGTGAGTCTTAGGAAGATGCTTTTGCATACCAATTCTCTGCTTATCTGTGTGTATGTGGAGGGGGAGTGGGTGTAGGAAGGGAGGTGGGGAAGGCAAGTAGGTAGAACAAAAATAGGGTATAGAAAGGACAACAACAACAACAACAAAAATAAGAGAAATTCTGAGCTTTTATTCCTAAGAAGTCAGAGGACACATTATAAATCTATTCACTTACCACTATAGAATTCCTTGTAGGGGCATAACAAGGTCTCTCCTTTCCACACCTAAGCCCACAGAGGAGAAGTTTGCTCAAGGTTACACATTACATTTGTGGCTAAGGCAAGAAGCAGAGGTTATGTCTCCTAGACTCTCCTGTTTTTCTGCCGGGCTGCCCTGCATATGAAGTGCCCCTAATTAGAGCAACTGCTCTTTCTTCTTTCATTTTGAACCAAAGTGGGTAGCAGTATGTCGGATAAAAAGCAAACACAGTAGATGGGGAATAATTTTCAGGCTTGAGCTCTTCTCCCAACTCATTGTCCAACCCTTGGCATTGTTGACATTTTCGGATACGGGTTAAATACAGCAAGGGGAAGTCAATGCTACCCCTTAAAAATTAATTGATCAAGTACTAGGTCATTTCAGAGTAATGTGCCGTGAAATTATGTTATTCTCCAGAAGAATTTCCATAAAGTTTAACATGCCATGACACATTCTTTTTCCATTGGAGTTAGTTTTTTAAAAAAGTACATAAAAAGAGTCTTTGGAGTCCAGGGATGTGAGTGAGCCTTGCTGCAGACAAAGCAGGACGTGGGTGGCAAGACTTTCATCGCGGCAGATGCTGCCGGATCGCTGTTAAAGGAGACCCCATTACCATGGCATGTCCCCTAAAAGCACAGCCCGGCTGGTATCTGCAGAGGCAAGCGAGGAAGAAGTCATTAGTCTTGGTGCTTTTTTACTGTTATTCACACTGGGATAATGAGATTATTGGAATATTTTTTTTCCTAATGAGAATGAGACAGAATACCTTGGTCTCTAAATGATTTAGTCACAGGGGGAACACATTACTCTTCCCTTGATTGCTGTCAAATGCTGGAAAATTGGAATATTATACTGATATTTATCGTGATGGGCAATATTTTTCCTGCCTTCTCAGTGTCAAATGAGATGGCAAAAATATTTGTCTGAAAAGCAGACTCCTTTACAAGGTTTATAGAAAGGAAGACAGATGAAGATGTAGGATAAGGAACCAGGGGTGGAGGTTAGAAGGAGGATAATTGGAGGATGGTTTTTTGCTATTTCTTCTCCTTCCCCCCACCAGTAGAGCTATCCCCTTGCTTTAATTTCCTACCGTCTTCTCTTCTAGTAAGCTCACCAGTGCTTGGGGCTAATTAGACATTGTTTAGATTCAGAATAGAAGGTTAATTTCAAGGGGAAATGAGTTTGTGCTCGTCTGGAGGTCATTAGTGGCAGCTAGTTAATTTGTGTTGCTTGGGTAGAAATAACATCCCCGGGATGGAGAATTCCTTGCAGAGGGAAGGAAGGTTTTTGTGTGGCTTCTAAGAACCTTTCACCTGAGACTTGTCAGCCTCGGGTTTATGCGGCCGGTACAGACTAATTGGGCGACCTGATGAACTGAGGTCTGACCCAGATCACAGGTGGCTTTGCAGCCAAGCTGGACAAAGAAATCCTGAGTTCTAACTCCTGCTCCAAACTTGTTCTCCAAGAAGGTCCGAAGCCTTGGAAAAACGAAAAATATTAAGTGAAACATTGCCGTCATCATTATGTGTTGGTTTTCAGAAGGGAGATGTCACCGTTATTTCTACATTATAATCGGGAAAGGTTAGTGTTCTCAATGTAACAGGTGGAAAGAGCTTGCAGCCTAAGCACTGGCCCTTGATTTGTAGAAATTCGTTAGACTCGTTCTGGGATCCTGTTATAAATACAGAAAGTCAGGCTCACCCACTGTGGTTCTGATTCAGTGAGCTCAGCGGAGGGCCTACTCACCTGCTTTCTGACAGGCTCCCAGAAGATCTTGCTGCAGCCCTGGACATAAACTGGAGCTCTTACAGGAAACGGAGATGTTCTGAACGCTTATGACAGTGGAGGGGGCGGCCAGAAAGACATGTTGAAGGCCTTATGTAAGTAAGTGAGATGCGTGGCTGTGCATGTGTCTGCCATTAGGATTGTATCTTCTTACCACGAATCCCTGGAAACGAGAAATTCCTTAGTGCCAGGCAAGAGGGTGTTCGTGTAGCATAGATGACACTCGGATTCTAGCTCCTCCATGAAATTTCCCGCAAACCTCCCCCCGGCCCAGAATCTCTCTTCCTCTGAAGCTAATGTACACTTCCAAATTAAACTTGGCAATGTCCAACTCGTAGTATTGGTCTCTGTATCTATGATTTCGTCCCAACGGGACTGTATGCAATTTGAAGTGAGAAATCATCTATTTGGTTCATCCTTGAATCTCATCCCTGGGGATTTCCAGAGAGCCTTCCTGTAATCTATTTGTACTGAATTAATTAAGTGGACAAAACTGGGCCACACGGAGAGACCACCGCATGCCGTGAATGGCCCTCCATGGCACCCTGTCGTGTACCCTTTCTGTCTCTTGCTCCTTCTTTGTTTTGCTATTCGGATGTTCTCCCCTCCCCCCATCATCTCACGTTCCCAGATAATGGCTTGCCTTTTTCCTCTTTTATCTCCTTCTCTTCCTCGCTCAGTGTCGCCGACAGGAACGTTACTCAGCCCATTGCTGGGTCAGTGCTCCCTACTAGCTGCTGGGGACCATGGTGAGGGTTGGGATTCTAGCATCATCTTGCATCAGAATGCATGCAGATCATTTCCTGGGTGGTGAGGGATAGTGTATTCTAGTCACGCTTAGCTAGCTTCAAGCTGGCTTGCGTCTCACCCCCAGTAAAACCACTTATTTATAACATATCAATGTATCGACAAGGTGGGAGAGCAAGGCTCTCCTAAGGTGAGCTGCACATTCCAAAGCGGTGAGCACTAATTGTTCTAGTGATTGTGTATTTATTGGCGACGACGTAATTACGCTCTTGGGGGTCACGCATTCCCCTCCAGGTTGCTATGTCATTGTGCTCTTGGGATCAGGCCAGGGCAGAGTGTGGTCACTGACACTCCAACTCCCAGAGCCATCAGCCGGAACCTTCCAGAGAAGGTGGTGGGTCCTGTTCCCTGAGGGATGCGGGGTGGTGGGCAGAGCGGCTTGGATTCTGACCTGCTGTGGAATTGGTTTTCTTGGTTTTCTTGAAGTGGTGCAAACTACCATGTGGGTCGAACGTGTGACCCCAGTGACCCCACTGGGAAATGGGCACAGCAGACGCGTCGGAGTCCGGTCCTGGGAAATCAGTACTGGGGCTCTGCATTCAGAGGTGTTTGGCAAGAACCTATTTCATGGCCCTGTGTTTTGTAAGCACCTGACACCCCACAGTTGCATGGGTAGTGATGAACCCCTGGACGAAATTGCAGGGAAATGTTTAAAGCAGACTCACTTGACTTCTGCACGTCCAGCCACAGGAAATACATACCAGGCCCTGTTCCTGATTGGGAAGCAGTTATTTCCTGGCAGAGTGACTGCGATCGTCTTCAGGGACCCACCTCCACCCTCGGAATCAGGGAAGATGAGACACCTGCGGCTGGTCGGCCACAGCCACCCCCTGGGGCCTCCAACTCGGCAATGGCTAGGTCTGCGATTTTTCCAGCGGAAGCGTGCTTGCAAGGATGGGCACAAACCCGGCAACCCAGGGGGCTCCTGCAGCCGTGGTGGGCGCCGGCCAGCTGGCCCCCGGCCGGGAGAGATCAGGGCCCTGCCGTAGACCTGGGCTGGGGCTCCGGTGAGTTCAGTGTGCACTCTGGTCTTCCATGGCTGGCAGCTGTCTTTGGAAGAGGGAAGAGCCGATGCAGGGAGATGGCTGACTGTGGGAGAAATGGGTTTCCAGCAAAGTGTTTCATCCCGTGTTTTTCTCTGTTTCCGTATACATTTTTAAAGCAGATTTATTGCTAGCAAAAGTGCTGGCTGGACAAAGCTCTCTCATGCTGTGCGCTTGCTTTTTCTTCTCTTTAATATTTTTAAACCTCTCTAGGTGTTTCTCCCTCTGACACAGACTGGCAGAGAAACCTAGCCGTCTGGATTCCCAGTTCACTGCTGGAAAGGCTTCACTGCTTGCTGGCTGCCCTGCCTGGCCAGCTCCAGGCCTGCAGGCCCCTCGCAGCGGGGCATGCAGCACCAGATGGAGAGAGGGAAGGCCGACCCAGCGAGAATCCTCTCAAAGAGAAGCAAACTGCCCTGGGAGGAGAAAGATGGTGCTGGACCAGTTGGACAAAAGCCCAGCTCTGAGTTACTCCCCCCATTCGGGGGAGAATAAAATCACAAATGAGAACACTAGGGGGCCAAGAACCAGCTGGAGACAAAGGGGTGTTAGCTTCGGGGTGGGGGCTGTGAGACAAGGAAGGCTCTGACGAGATGTTCAAAAGTCTGGCCTGCCGTGGACAGCTGCCACCTGAGCTCCAGGCCCGGATCATTGTCACAAGTCCAGCAAGCCGGGCCGTCTGCCTCAGCCCAGGCCCCAGGAAGACTGACAGACAAGGAAAGGCCTCAAGTCTCCTCTCGCCTCCCCCATCTTTTAGCTTTTCTTTTTCACCCTTGGTGATTTAGCGGGGTGAGCCAAGATCCCTCCCCCTAGGCAACTGGCAGCAGAAGGAGGAGGAGGAGGAAAAGGAGGAAGAGCAGGAGGAGAAGGAGGAAGGGAAGGAGGAGGGGAAGGGGAAGGAAGAGGGGGAGGGGGACAAAGAGGGGAAGGGGAGAGAGGTAGGGCAGGGGAAAAAGGAGGAGGAGAAAAGGAGAGAAGAAAAAAGAAGCAGGGGAAAGAGGAGGGGGGAGAGAGGAGGGGGAGAATAAGGGAGGGGAAGGAGGGGGAAGGAGGAGGAGGGAAAGGGGGAAATAGGGAGAGGAGAGGGGAGGAAGAACAGGTTTTGAGATTCTGTGAGTTTCAGAGAAGAGGCTGCTTCTCATCCTCTCCACCCCTGGGACACTGTGTCTCAGCAAAAAGCGGAAATGGTCTTTCTGGAGGGTTTCAACTCTCCAAATTTCAGAACAGCAAACAGAAATGGAAACCAACGGCAGGAGGATGGCTTCAGTCTTGCTGTCCCTATCCTGTGGGGCAGGCCACTGCTCCTTCCCGTTCTGGATCAGAAAATCATCCCTGCTTGTGTTCTGCCTGAACTTTTCATCCTGGAACATCAGACAGCTTCTCCCCGCTGCCTATTACTGCACAACTCCGAAGATTAAAGACTTCTTCCTCCCCCAATCCCGCTCAGAAACAAGAGCGACATGAAGTGCCATTTAGTCATTTCTTTGCATTAACTGATGATTATCTCTTGAGCTGACTTGCGGTTTTCCAAGGGATTTTCCTACCTGGGTAAAGATGGGACTAAGGCCTCGTGTGTGGAGGACAGAGGTTAGGTTCTTTTAAGGGTATTATGCAACACAAACACACACACACACACACACACACACACACATACATATACAGATATATATATGTTCAAAATTGATATTTACACATACACATATATGCTTATACCTATGTTTAAATGAGATTTATACAATATTTAAAATATCTGTATAATGCTTTATAGTTTAGAGTATTTCCATATCTAGTGTCACATTTGGTGAGATTCATATGACAACCTTGAAGGATATGTAACAATAGAGTCCTAATTTTACAGAGGAAATTAAAGTTCAGAGAGCTTGCGACTTGTGTAAAGTCACACAGCTCCTGAGAGGCATAACTGGAATTCAAACCTAATTTTCTTTTTCAACGTAAGATTTTATGTTCTTTCCTTTATATGATTCTGCCTTGTAGGTAAGGTGAAACAATGCTCATAAAAGGGTTCCTTCATCTTTACCAGGGTAGGTGCTTGACACCATTTCATCTAATTTAGTCCTTAAAATAGTTGTTTAAAATAGAAATTAGTATTCTTCGGTATATAAGTGATAGAGCCAGGATTTGAACCAAGAACTGGAAGATTCTAGAGCCATGCTCTTCCCATGACTCTGGAGATTGGACAAGGTGACATCCTGCCGGTTGGCAGGGGGCAGAGTAGTCCAACGGTAAGGCATGAGTTCCCGTTGGAACTTTGGATCATATCTATTATTAGCTTTGGGAATTTGGGCAAGATCCTTAGTCACCTGGAGCCTCAGTTTCCTCAGGCATTGTGGGATTAACAATATCTGTCCCACTGTGTGCTCTCAGGATTAAATGAGATCAAGTAGGCCTCTAGCATTGTGTCTGCGACACAGCAGGTCCTCAACCGATGATCCCTACAAAGCTTCTGTCTATACTCTGTCTATATGGCTGATTTGGCTATGATTCCCTAGTCCTCCCTTAGACCAAATAAACCCGCACATATCAAGAAATGTTGTCTCAGTAAGAATAGGACATGAAGATCCAGAAGAGGGTTTCTGACACTGAAACTAAGCCTCTAAGGCACAAAAAGCAAATCCTGGACCAGAGAGGTCCTGAGATTTGCTACTGTTGGCTCTTCCTTCTCCACTTACCCAACTGTCCGTGTGAGTGAGTAAGGGACAACACAGAGATACAAGCACATAGAAACCTCCAGTATTGCTCTCTGTTCTAACCAACCCTACGGAGGCCGTGTCAGCCATGCCCACGCCCTCCGCCCCATGCCCGCTTGAGGGGGTCATTCTTCTTTGGCTTTACCTTCCTGAAAGAAACAAAAAGAGATAAGTAGCTTAGGTTATATATTAGGACAGGGAAAATTCTAGTATGAACCCTCCTCCCCTCCCAGTCTAGCACAATCCCACCTCCATCTTGGCTTTCTGCTCACTGACAGAGTCGTCACAACTTGTTAGCAGGGACGGAGCCAATGAGTTTATAAGGCCTACACCCCACCTGCTCTTTGTTGCAAATGCGATATCCCTTGGAAGCTTCAGAGTAGGAGGAGTTCTGTCCCTTTGTTACTTTGTATTTTAAATTAAATTCGGCCCTTTCTGTCTTAAAAAGAAAATAAAATACCAAATTTGCCACCTAACTCTTTCTTTGACATATACAGACCCTACATTTCTAGGCTCTTAGTATTGGTGTTTTTCTTTTTTCTTTTTTTTCTCTCTCTCTCTCTCTTTCTGATGCATGTGACATTTTAATAATTCTAACACCAGGGGTGGAGAAATGAAAAAGGAAACAGCGTGACAAAATACTTCTGGGCCATTTTGGAATTAGTGATATTTTTCAGGAGTGATCAATTATATTACTTAACTGGAGAGCTCAGATTATAAAGAGAAATATAATTAGTGGCAAATGCAGTGAGATATATAAAGACAGATAGGCGGGCCAAGGCATGGGAGCTCATCAATTTTTCCTGGTTCCATCAGGAGGGCAGTTGTTTTAGTGCAAGACTCCATCCGAGTGTTTGGAAAGCAAACGCAAGCACACTCGCAGCCTTGCCAGTGCTCAAAGGAAAAAGCATCCACTGAAAATCAGCGGGTCTGCATCTGGTCGACCATTGATTACCACGCAATTCACTTACCCTGCCCTGTGTCTCAGTTTCCTCCTCTGTAGAAGAGGATTAATAATGCCTACCCTGCCTCCCTGGGAGCTGTTGTGGGGCTTAAATAAACCATATGGATGTGGACTTGCTTTGAAAATTAAAAACCCTATATACATGCAAAGAAGGATTAGGAATATTATCGCTATTTGAGCTGGATCTTGCAGAATAAGTAGGATTTGACTTTCTGGGAACAGATATGGGGGATATCAATTAAAGGATACAGAACAAGCAAGGCATCGAACCCATAATTAGTCTCCTGTAGCACGGAATATTGAAATAGAAGAGGGAAATATTATAACCAAAACGTGGGCTGGAGCAAGAACATGAAGGCTTAGGAGTTTGAGGGTTTTTTTTCCCCAAAGCAGGAGCAACTGCTGATAAGTTCTAGTGGGGAATTCTGTAACTTAGTCAGTTTTGCAGAAAGACGAAACAGAGCGTGTAGGGTAGAAGGGTTTGTCAGGAGGAAGTGGTTAGGACATTGTGGTAAGAAACAAGGGATGCCAACGCAGGGACGGGCACTGAATCTGAGAGAAGAGGCATCGCGGGAGAATTAGTGAGGCGGGATACACGGGGCTCATTGAAATGCCCAGGAAGAGCTGGGGAAAAGGGAAAGGAAAGCGGGAATCAGCTTCCTTCACGGATTCCAGTGTGAGTTCCTGGCAGGATGGCCATGCCGTTGACAGACATCTAGAATGCGGTTGAGGAGCACCTTGGGGTGGGGATGGGGAACGATAAATGTGATCCATCCCGCCAATGTTGATTGTAAAGTGTTGATTAGACCTACACCAAAAATGCCGCTTACGTGGTAAAAAATTGACAGGCTAGAGCTCAGGAGGGGTCAAGGCATTTGAAATCATTAGGACGGGGGGAAAGCCATTGGGGTTGAGAAACTCTATGAAGAAAACAGGAAGAGTCAAGGGGACAGAGGCAAGAGTTTCAGGAAGTTGACTGGAAGGCAAGGCGGATGTGTAAACTGAACTTCCTCCTTGAATTTTCTGCTTTCCTTCCAAAGCTTGTTACCTTTCTCTCAAGGACAGCGACGGGGAGGGGAGGCATTCCTGTCTCCTGTGAGGAGGCAACCAAGGGCCACAGACACAGTGAGAACGTTTGCTCAGACTGGTCATCACTGGCACGGCCCTTGAAGAGGCTCTGTCAGAGTCCACTAAAGCCACGTTTGGCCACTCTGTGGCCTCAGGGAGTCTGGGAGGTTACTCCGCAGCTAATTAGGAATCACTCTTAAGGATCAATATCGTCTTTGGAGTCCCTGTATCCTTAGCCAAAACATTAGCTCTTCTCTGAGAATATGGACGGTCTGCATGGCTGCTTTGTTCACGGAAAGCTACATTCTACTTCCCTGGAATTTTTTCACACTAGCAGCTTGTAGATATGAAGGAGCCATCCGCTTGTAGCACTCCTCTCCCTGGAACCCAGGCTCAACACTGTCATAGGAGAAAGGAAATGAATCGGACCAACAGATTGGAAACTCCAGCCAGACAACTTTTCATTCCCTGGCTGAAAACTGCACCCCCGATTCGGAATGCCAAAAATGGCGTCTTGGCTTTGGTGTCTCCCTGTGCCTGGGTATGATTTTTATGGCTTTATTTATGTATGTGCATGTGTGCGGGTGTTTGTTTTTGAAATCTCCAACACACATTTTACAGGAAGAGTACTGGCATTTCAGAAGTCATTGATGTTTTGGGTTCTTGTATCCTAGAGATGTGGGTCATTGCCAAACAATCTGACATAAGCATTATCAGGCTTGCAAACCTGTTTTCAAGTGAGGTGCTCTAAAGCAATATTTATAGCAAAGTTATGACCTCGAGGCATCTCAATGTAATCCATTTTTAAATCTCATTTTTTCCCTCTGAATCCTTCAATCTAATTAGGCTCACATCAGTATATTATTACGGAGAGTAATCATTCCTTTCTTCTAATAACATTCATGGATAATTTTATTTCTCATTTCCAGCCTCCTACTCCTGTGGTGTAATTAGTGTCTTTGGCACCTCGTGATGCGCAGAATGAGTTGCAGCTGCTAATTGCTAATTGAAAAATTAGAAACTCAGTTAGAAAAAGGATCTAATTAAAATGAAATTAGATAAAATCCCTTCAAACCGGCTCCTGTCTCTCACTCTTTCTCCCTTTTCTTTTTCTTTTTCCTCCTTCTGCCTTCTTTTCCTACCACGGAACTATTAGCACTTGCAAAATGTGTGTGATAATTGACAGCCAAATACCTTTTCAGAGAGTGCGATCCGGGGCCTTTAGAAGGGAGCTGGGGAGAGTTTATCATTGAACTCAACTTCAGAACTTGGACTTTCTCGCTATTCACGTTCTACCGATGAATAGGAGTTCCACCTTATACGTAAGATTTCCAGGGTCTCTGTAGAGGGTAAGTGTGTGGTCAGCCCCACATGCTTTTCTTGTGTGTTTGGAAGGGTCACTGCCAGCCTCATGCCTGTGAGCTCCAGGGAGCCCCTCACTTCCTGTTGCACATCTATCCTACCCTCTTCTCTACCGCGTTGTCCTACCCGATGAATGATTATCTAGTAAACGCTCAGCCCTGTGGGAGACACAGAGCGAACCACGTCTCTTCTGTCTCCAAAGTACTTACAGTCTGCCGAGAAGTCTAGACAGATAGACATAACAGAACATATCAACAGAACATATCATCAGATGCAAACTAGTGTATTAGACTTTATGTGATATTGAGTTTCACCCTTCAAATACTTTTTTTTTTTAAAGATTTTGTTTATTTATTCGACAGAGATAGAGACAGCCAGCGAGAGAGGGAACACAGGCAGGGGGAGTGGGAGAGGAAGAAGCAGGCTCATAGCGGAGGAGCCTGATGTGGGGCTCCATCCCATAACGCCGGGATCACGCCCTGAGCTGAAGGCAGACGCTTAACCGCTGTGCCACCCAGGCGCCCCACCCTTCAAATACTTTTGAGCACTTTCGTACAACATGCCAGGCACTGCACTAGAACCTCGACATGTAAAATATACACCACATAATTCCTACCCTTAAGGAGCTCATGTCTGAACACATGTAAAGCAGTGATTTACAATATCACGTGACCAAAGCAATAGTAGCAAATGTACGAGTTGTTGAATTAATGTAGAAATATGGGTGATGCATTCTGGTGGGCCAGGCAGAGAGGACATCAGAGAATATTTTACATAGAGGGAGTGACATCGCCATAGGATTTTGAAGGATAAGCAGGAATCCATTAGGGGACAAGCATTTTAGACAAATGTGTCATTTCCAAAAACCAGACACATAAAATAAGATGATGACTTCTGGAACTGTAAGTAAGTTGGTATTTCTGAAGCCTAAATTGGGAGGTATAAGCAAGAGAAGAGACTGGGGATGTGGGTAGGTAGGGGTCAGATTACCAAGCATCTTCTGTGCCTTTAAAGTTTAAAGGAGAAATAGATTTGAATATTTGGGAGAAATTTTCTTGGACAATATCAGAATTAAATGATGGGAGGATCAAGAAAAGTCTACAGGAGGGGATTTTGTGAGATGGCAGGTACATTCTAGATTAAACCAAAAGATAGGAAAGACTTTGAATATCCAGTTTGACTATAACAGAGAGAGTAGTTTAGGAATAGGTAGAGAAAAGTAAAGTGAGTTCAGATTACGGTTAAAAATCAGGCAAGGAAGAGACACCTGGTGGCTCAGTCCGATAAGCGAGTGCATCTGCCTTCAGCCTAGGTCAAGATCTCAGGGTCCTGGGATGGAGCCCCTTATTGGGGGGGGGGGTCCTTGCTCAGCAGGGAGCCAGCTTCTCCCTCTGCCTGCCACTCCCCCTGCTTGTGCACTCTCCAGCTCTCTCTCTGACACATAAATACATAAAATCTTTTTTAAAAATCAGGCAAGGAAGTTTCTTTTAAAAAAACAATAAAGATAAGCACTCTCAACCGCATATTTTCCTTTGTAGATATCAGGAGACTCCCCTTTAAGATGTGGACACTAAGAGTCGGAAAGGAAAGCTTAACGTAATTTATCCAAGATCGCACAGCTAATTTGTGACTCAGAAGAACGCGACTCTAGCGGGTCTGATTCCAGAAGCCATTCTCTCCACCCTCCACCAGCTCCCCACCTCAGGCCCTGCCTCCTCCCAGCGCCCTCCCCACCGCCTTCTGCCCAGCGCGCATTCTGAAGGAGGCGCCCTGTGCTCGGCCCAGCTCTGCATAGCCGGCAGCTGCACCTGTCCTCAGACCCCCGCAGACACAGAGTGCATCCTGGCGTTTCTTGACTTGCGGGTCCTTCTTGTTCAGCCAGAGAGGCGGTCACTGCCGATTGATCTGCGAGCTGGCACTTAGAGGAAGCCATTCTGTCTTTTAAGAATTCGCAGTCAACAAAAAGCAAAGAGATAAATGAGAAAGGGTGGTGAGCTAATGGGCCAAGGGAGTACTTCCCCGCACATGCAGCGGAAGGAGAGAGCCGGAAACCGCTAATACCAGGAATTCACTCGCCCATGTGTCTGAAAAGCTTCTATGCGAGTCATCTATTTTCTGCTTTAGGAATACTGCCCAAACAACTCTGAAAACAGAGGTCTACATGTTCTGTTCCTCATAACTTACTTTGATCCCAGAAGATAATGGAATGGCAATTTAAGATAAGCCTTGCCTTAAGAAGTCCCTTTTGATAGCTAGCGTATTTTTCATGCTGCAGGTCAGCTAACTTACCTCTAGTTTATCAGGACGAAACTTGATACTTTTTTTAACCCACCTACATCTTCTAGAATAATTAAAGAGCTCTGGTTTTTCCATAACTTAGCCCGCTAAACAGAGTTCAGGTAAATGGGTGCGAAAGATGGAGAGGGGTGTTAGTGTGTGAGCTTTGGCGCGGACCACTCGGATTCATATCCGAACTCTTCCACGTAATCGTGCGAGCTAATAAATCTCTCCCTGGTGATGACGATGGCAAAAATCACAGTATTTATTAGGGTTTGGGGACACTCCAATGAAATAATACATTACGTGTTTAGTCCATGTTTGACACACACCCGTTACTGAGACAAGAGAGTAGGAAGAAAAAAAGAAAGGCAAGAAAAGAACGGACGGAAGTGATGGCTGGTCCTATTTATAGCACTCAGCTCTGTGCGGGCCAGAGACTAAGCCCTCCGTGCTCCTGGCTCGCTCCGAGAACGGATGTCGGGATAGCACCAATTCTTTGCCTGATTTGCTGCCTGTCCGTTTTCGTCATCCCAACTACATTGGCCCCATGCTCTCTTGGTGGAATGAGATGTTCTAAAGCATATCGACAAAGGAAATGACCCACTGACCATCTCCTGTTCGCCACTTCTGGAAGGACACTGAACAAGGAAGAAAACTGGGTTCTGAACTGGACGAGAGAGTCTGCTTGAGTTCATCTTCGGAGGGGACCCCAGGGGAGCTACTTCTGCTGGATCCGACACAGATGCTGGCGCTCCTCTGCTTCTCCATGCTTGCTGCTCTCAGGGCTCTCCTCTCACAGGGTCCCCCAGGGCTTTCCTGTAAACTTCCGGTGAAGCTTGAAGCTTTCGGCCTCCTCCTTTTGGGGGCGGGGCCTGATCACTACCTGGAGAAGATGTAAATAAGAACTACGGGAAAGTTAAGTGAAATGACCACTTCCTGGACGAGAAGGCTACAGGAGGATTGCCCGTCTATGCCAATTTACTGAGAGGCATGTTTTAAAAACAAGCTTTTACAGATGTTCAAGGGAACATTTATGGATTATAAATTATAACACCCTTAAAATTCGGTGGCGGTCAGCTCAAGTCTCAGGAAATACACAGAGTTACTTGCCTCTGCTAAACTATTCCCTTGTACATCACCTTTTTCCATTTTCCTCTTACATAAAGCATCACTGCTCGTCAACACAAAAATAATGTAGCCAAGCATTTCTCCCACTTCGACCTAAACTGTCTTGCTCCTCAAATAGGCATCTGGGGAATTCTCCACCCTCTTGGACTCCGCGTTTTAAAGGGGAGAATGAGAAGATGTACATCAAGAAAGACAGTATGTGAGGCACATCCGTATTCAAAGCATGATTCTGGTGGACAGGTCAGTTCTTCGGGGGTTCAGCACACTTCCCCCTCAACACACCCTGCGAAATAGAGCCAAGATGGCAAAGCTATTGCTATTCTGCTTCCTCACGAAGGGATTTTCAAAGAAAGGTGACTTTGAAGGACTCAAGGTGAAAGTCACTGTCGGCTGGCAGAGCTGGCTGTTTGCAGAGAAGGAATTCACTAGAGGATAGAAGAAGGGCTGGGGGCTTTAAGTTCTTGCTATGGCTAAGCTCCCCATTTCAGAGAAGCAGGTCGTCCTGCTAATTATCTGTCATGTCACCCTGGCTCTCCATAGAAACAGATAATTTCCTTCTCTGGGTTTTTCAAATCCATTTAGAGTCGCAAAAGACCCTTCCCACCCTGTCTTTCAGAGATTCTAGGAACAAGAGTAAAGGTTGTGACCACTGGAGCAATTTTCTTCAAGGTCTTCTGAGTATGTTAATATTTTCACAGGAAGACAAAGGCGCTAACTCAGTCACCACAATACCTTTAAGTGAATAGATGCTGTTTTATGGTTTCTAGCTACCTGGAGGAGGGGGATGCAAATAATAGTAAGGGCAAATTTACTCAAGGGGAATAATAGAGTGTATTATGAGACCCAGGTACATGTCACACATAGAACTTGGACAGTCTGGCCCAAGGGTGCCAGCATCAAATATTCAATAATCTAGATGTTATTACGTGCAAACATCTCGAATCACCATCCCATAATGTGAAAATGATAAAAGGGAAATCAGAGTAAAAGGAAACGCAGAGGGATGTCCCCAAGGGAGGCTTGGCTGCTAAGAGACCTAATAAGACTGGTAAATTCACTGAAGTCTAGAGACTCACCCTCAGCTTTGTAGGTTCAGGTTCACATTTGTCAGTTTCCTAGAGTTCAATGGGGAGACGGGTACTCAGCAGTGATAGTAATATAAGAATGTTCAATGCAAGTGCACCCATCGGGCGTCCTTCATCATGCTAGGAGATGGCAGAATCCAGGGCCGAGGAGGGAATGAGCCCTTGGTGAGTTGATCTGGTACTATTTCTCTTTGTAGCTTCAGCATCCAGCCCAGGACCTTGTCCTTAATTTTGCTGGATAGCAAATGACCACTCAGTGACAGAGTGATTGGCCGGCTGGTTGGGTAAGTGAGTGAGTAGATGGGGGCAGATGGGTGGAGAGATTTAAAAAAAACTGGTAGAAGAGAAAGAGTGAGGGACAGGAACATGGCAGTCGTCCCAGCTGATATTTATTGGACAGCACTATGTGCCCAGCACTGTGCTAAGTGCTTTCACCTGCTCTAATCCCCAAACCCTCACAACCACCCCAGGATGATAGGGAGACTACATTTGCCATTTTATACAGGAAGAAAATGAGGTTTAGAGGAAGATAGTTGGCTCAAGGATACCCCAAGACTAAGTGGTGGAGTCAGAGTAGCTTCACAAGAGACTAAAGCATAAAATAATCTTTCTCAGGGCAGGAGAACTAGAACATCTAAGTTAACACCACACTTGCATTCTCGGGCAAGCATGGTCTCTCTTGCTGGACAAGCTACGGAGGACGCCATCTGTAATTAGATGTGCTCTTGTGAAGGTTAGCCTCAGAAAGAGGAAACATCTATGTAGTTTAAATGTTTAATATTGCCTAGTGCCTCCCTCCATGTTTATAATAGGAGAATAACTACCAGTGACCCAACCTTCATTGAAGCCTTCAAAGCACTTTCTCCGCTGGACAGCGCTCCTATGGATGGCTCTGTTTCTCTACGTTCTTTGCTTCCATTGCTCTTCCTTTAAATTTACACTACCTTGGAAATCAGAGGTCCTTTCAGATAATTTTAGATATTTCTACTCTAGTATATATAGTGTGGAATGTGTCCTTATCAACAGCTATTCTTGTTTCTCTCATTTTTCAGTGGCTGCTGCACATTTCTGGGTCACCCAGCATTGGCGCTAAGTAGCTGGCGGGGCATGAGGAACGGAAGTGGCTTGCTCAGCTGGATAGAGCTGAGTCTCCTGATTCCAGCCTGGTGCTTTCCTGTGATATTACACCCACAGCTGAGTGAATAAATATCATTTCACACAATCTAATAGCCATCAAATTAAAGTTGTTTTTAATGAGATATGTCATGGTTTTTTAAATGCTTCATGAGTTCGGTGGAACATGGGATTTCTCAGCTCTTCAGGCTTTCTGTCTGCTTTCTCTGATCTTCCCCAGCCAGGGACCTGCCCCCAGCCTGTGGGCTTCTGGTACTGGTTTATGGAATCTGAGTGGGTCTTTGTCTTGTGGTTTAAGACCTTTGGAAACCCAACCATGGATTGTATAAATGACTCCTCCTGTAAGGCAAGCAGACACCATGTGGACAGGTCTCTTAAATCCACGTACCTTTCCAATACATCTATTTTGACAACAAAATGTCAAGATTACTAGGTATTCTGGACACCTGTCAATCCCACAGTTAATCATAACATAAACTCTCCCTGATCTAGAAAGACTTTTCTGTATGCCCTTCCTAAATTTGCAGGACTCCGAAGGCAAATTGATGATACCAGAAGTTCTTCGGGAGATTGAGTATCTTCTGAGATTTTGTTTTTTCCTCAGTGAAGAAGCTTGACGAAGATATGACTACTATGGGGGATAACTGATGGGTCACTTTCTGCAAAAACCAAAGGGCTATTTACAAGGACTTTCTCCCTTTAAGGAGTAACAGCATTCATTTTTTTCCGTGACAAGTATTAACAAAAGAAGCCAGCCTCCTCTTGTGTGTAGGGACACCCACACACCCACACGCCCACTCCCACTTCACCCCCACCCCACATGCACCTCCAGTGGAAAGCCTGAAAACGAATCAGGCTGGCCTTACATAGCTAAATAGACCTCACCATTATTTTTCCCATATATTTTCTTCTGTTTCTGGGTAATGCATCCCATACGTTCTCCAAGTACTTCATTATCTGCCTATTTTCTGTTTGATTCAGCCCCTTCCCTGGCTAGTAATTTCACTGGTATAGCTCGAAATTACTTTTAATAGTTTTTTTTTTTAAACTCATTTTAAAATATCTCCCCTTCCCTAATCCCTTCATGCTACACTTGGCTTTCTCCTAAACTAATCTCTGTGGTAGCAAATTAAGGTCAATAAATATTAAATACACCACCAATCAAAGTTTATAATGAGAATCCTTCCATTTATTAGTTTTGTTTTAAATTAAGTGGAATGATCGATGGGAGGGATTCAGAGCACTGTGGATGACGGTCTAAATTCTCCCAGCCAAGAATCCGGCGGGCATCGCCGAATCCAGATGGTATAGCCTCAGACAGCTCTGTGTTAGCACGGTCTGAGGTATGGCCTTACAGTGAATAAACACTCCTCAACCTCTCTGTGGGTTCAGGATCCTAAGGTGTTCGGGACCCGAGGGCAAAAGTACCAAGTGGAGACTCACAGGCCTATATATTGAAAACTTCTAAATCAAGTTAATAAACTATTAAATATGTTCTAAGTGTCCACAGTGACGATTATATCTAAGTTCTAACCTGAACCCTGGTTGGCATTTACAATGCTTCAACCCTTCAGAATTCTGTTCTTGAACAAGGTAGCATAAGAGCATGGGAAGGCCTGGTCCCTGACACGTGGCCTTCCCTTTGTTTGCTTTCCACTGCTGGCTCTGATTTGCGCTGCCAAGGCCCTCGTGAGCTTTCATATGGACATCGTAGTCTGCACACCTAAGGTCTGTCCAATCTTTGCCACCAAACCTCTCTTCTCTCCTCAATGAGGCGTGGGGAAACAGACCTGGGGAGGAGGCTTACCTAGGTCCTAGACGTGAGCTCCAGGCTGACTGGGTTGGGAATTGGTGAAGGGGTGAAAACTCTGAGTGTGGTCAAGACTGAGGGGCTTGGGAAGCATGTCCACTCTGGGTAGACATCTCCTCCTGACTCCATGGAGCGGGGAGCAGTTGGGGGAGTAAGACAAAAGGAACCCTCTAAAATGTGGGTCCCTCTTGTGGGGGCAAAGGGTAGCACTGGTGTTAGAAACTCAACAGAGTTTGGAAGAATTAATGTGAGAAGAATCGGAGCTGACAACAAATTATTACTTTAAGGATATTTTCATCTTATTTTTATTAGGTAGTTTCCATTATTATAAGCAATAACCATTTTTATTAAATTAATAAGCATTACACACTCTCGAAACTCCTCATAAATCATTCAGAGTGCTGCTATTTTGGCTAGATGAACAATCCACCAATTCTGTCGCATCTGCTCTTCTCCTGTACCCGTTCATTCCAGCCCCCATTACTAACAACACATGCCCACACGCAAAATGCATACAGACTATCAGAGGAGAGTTTTAACCTGAATGAACCTTGCAAGTATGACTCATATAGTAAATATTTCTAAGTTGTAAGTGCCCTGAGAAACCCTTTCTTCTAAGAGCTGAGGTTGAGTGGAAGTGATTTGCCAGTGTTTTGTTTGCTGACCTTCATATTTTCAGGTCTCACGGTGACTGAAAATCGGGACGTTGGGGCCACCAACAAGGTCAATTCTGGGGAAGGGGATGTAGCCAGGTGTCCCTTGACCAGTGGCTAATTGGGGTGATCCACTAAGAAGCCATCTTGTGTTTCCTCTGTTTTAGAAATCTTTTGTCTACTCTTGGGGAAGTTAACTAATCAGAGGGAATGGAAATATTTTCACTTGACTCTAGACACAGGAGATAGGCTAGTGTGTGTCTAAGAACAGAATCATGTTTACCCCAAAAAGAGTGTAAAGATTTTTTTTTTTAAATCAGGATTATAAAGGTAGATTTTACATTTAATAAAAATCATCAGTTTTAAGAGTACAACTTGATGAAGCTTGACACACGTTTATAGTCAAAATCACCATTGCAATCATCACATAGACCGTACCCCCAGAGCTCCTGCCTGACCTTTGGATGTCAATACCTGCATCTGTCCTCAGCATCTGTCAAGTGATCAGCTCTTTGCTGCTATTGTTTTACCTTTTCTAGAATTTCATATAAATGGGATCACATAGTAAATAGACTTTTGTGTCTGGTTTCTTTTACTTCAGAGATTTACCCATGTTGTTGCATATAATAGAAGTTCACTTTTAAATTGTTGAAGAGTACTTAATTAGATAGATAACCCACAATTGCTTATTCATCAGTTGATGGACACTTGGATTGTTTCCAGTTTTTGACTGAGAAAGAAACAAACAAACAAAAAAGAGCATCCTTTGACATTTGAAAGCTGGCCTGGCACTCACAGCTAGGTCATGCTATTGTCCTATGGGACATACAGTGTCACAGGAATAAAAATCTCAGACAAGGTTACTCTGAGACCATGAGAACGTGAGGCAAAGCAAGTCTGCCTCATAATTTTGTCTAAGTACAGAAAAAATGTATTTTTTAATGATTTATTTATTTATTTGAGAGAGTGAGAGAGAGAGTGAGCACGAGCAGGGGGAGAGGCAGAGGGACAGGGACAAGCAGACTCCCCGCTGAGCAGGGAGCCAGATGCAGGGCTCAATCCCAGGACCTGGAGATCATGACCTGAGCCAGTCAGACACTTTGCCAACTGAGACACCCAGGACCCCCCCCGGACAAAAATATTCTTATCTGCTACCTCCAAATTCTAAGATTTTATTTATTTATTTGAGTGAGAGAGAGAATGAGAGGGGAGAGGGTCAGAGGGAGAAGCAGACTCCCCGCTGAGCTGGGAGCCCCACGCGGTACTTGATCCTGGGACTCCAGGATCATGATCTGAGCTGAAGGCAGTCGCTTAACCAACTGAGCTACCAAACGCTCCTCTGCCTCCGAATTCTAAACATTCCCCTTCTTGGACAAAATAAGTGACTACTGCTTCTTTACTAATTATAACTATATGTCCATCTGCCCTCCCTATAGATTTATTATCTGGATACCCAATCATGGAATTACCTTCACTTTGACACCCTCAATCTAGAGTCAACCCCCACTTTCTTCTGGTGCCTTTCAAATCACCCAATCAGAGTCTGAATTCTGTAATAGTCGCATTCTAATACCCTCTCACCAAGATGCCCTAAGCTTCACCATGGCATGTGTTCTCCTTCACTGCAGTGACTAATAAGCCCACGCTGTTAAATGGTCGGCATCTTCCTGGGGCGTTTTGGCTGGAAAGCTATTACTTTTTAAAAAAAATTTTAAATTTAAATTAAGTTTAGTTAGCATATAGTGCATTATTAGTTTCAGAGGTAGAATTTGGTGATTCATCAGTTGCATATAACACCCAATACTCATTACATCAAGTTCCCTCCTTAATGCCCGTCACCCAGTTACCCCTTCCCCCCACCTCCCTACCCTCTAGCAACCCTCAGTTTGTTCCCTGGAGTTAAGTCTCCTATGGTATCCTCCCTCTCTGTTTTTATCTTACTTTATTTTATTTTTCCTTCCTTTCTCCTATGTTCATCTGTTTTGTTTCTTAAATTTCACACATGAGTGAAATCATATGGTATTTGTCTTTCTCTGACTGATTTATTTTGCTTAGCGTAATACTCTCTGGTTCCAACCACGTTGTTGCAAATGGCAGGATTTCATTCTTTTTGATGGCTCAGTAATATTCCATAGACGATATATACCACATCTTCTTGATCCATTCATCTGCCCATGGACATCTGGACTCTTTCCATAGTTTGACTATTGTGGACATTGCTGCTATAAACATTGGGGTACAGGTGCCCCTTTGGAACACTATTTTTGTATCCTTTGGATAAATACCTAGTAGCACAATTGCTTGGGTCAACCGTAGGGTAGCTCCCTGTTTAACTTTTTAGGGAACCACCATACTGTTTTCCAGAGTGGCTGTACCAGTTTGCATTTCCACCAACAGTGTAAGAGGGTTCCCCTTTCGGAGAGCTATTACTTTAAACATTCACATATAGGTCTTTATGTGCATTAGTATTTCCCTTTCTTTTGTATGAATCTAGGGGTGGAATGGTTGCTGTGTTGGTAAATGTATGCTTAATTTTATAAGACACTGTCAAAATGGTTTCCCAAAGTGGCTGCAGCGCTGTGTTCCCATCAGCAGTGGTGGAAAGTTTCGGTGGCTTCACATCCCTCCATTGCTTTACCTTTTAGGTCTTTTCGATGTGACCATGTCAGTGGGTATGTCCGGGAATTTCACTGTGGTTTAAACTTCCATTTCTCTGTTCATTAGTGATGTTGAGTATCTTTTAGCATCTTTTAGACACACGCATGTGTCTTTGGTAAAGTGACTTCAAATCTTTTGCCCATTTTTAAATTGTGCTATTTGTCTTTTATTGTGTTCTAATAATTAAGTTTCTTTATGTAGCTCGGATTCGGGTCTTTTACCAGTTAGACTTTGCAACCGTTTCTCCTAGTCTGCTGTTTGCCTTTATATGTTTGTAGCAATTGTTTTTGAAGAGCAGATTTTAAAAACTTTAATAATATTTATTTTATCTGTTTTTTCTTCTTTGGTTTGTGGTTTTTGTGTGCTAAGTTGTCTTTATTTACCTAAGGTAACAAAAGTTTTCCCCTATTTTATTTTTCTAGTCTTTAAAATCCTGTATATGCTTTACACTTATGACATATTTTATTTTATACTAACCATATTTTAATTGCTCAGCAGTCATGTGGTCTGTGGAAACACTGGACAGTTCAAGACTTAAGATGCATCAATCTTATTGGTCTTTTCAAAGAATCAGCTTATAATTCTTTGATTTTCTCTACCGTTATCCTGCTTTCAAATTCACTTATCTCTGTTCTCATCTTTTTTATTTTTGCTCTTCTGCTACTTTGGGTTTAATGCTTTCTTCTTTGCCTAGTTTCTTAAGATAGAAATTTATATAACTGATTTGAGACTTGTTTCTTTTCTACAAAGCTTTATCCACAAATTCTGATATATTTTGCTCTCACTTATACATTTCAAAACATATTCTGATCTTCCTTTTGATGGCCTTTTTTTACTCATGTGTTATTCAGAACTACCCTTTTTGTTTTCAAATATTTTAGAGTTTTCTAGATCGCTCTTTGTTATTCATTTCCTTTTCTTTCTGCTGTCAGAGAGGTTTTAATTTTCTTAAATGTATTAATGCATGTTTTATGGCTCAAAATACAGTATATTTGGTGCATGTTTCATGTGTACATAAAAAAAAGGAGAATTCTACTGCTATTGGGTAGAATATTCTGTAAATGTAATTGGTGTAAATACCAGTTAGCTCATGTTGATTGATGTTGTTAAAGTGTCCTATATCCTTATATGTGTGTGTGTGACTGGTTATTTTATCAACTACTGAGGAAGGAGTGTTGAAATCACCAACAGTAATTGTGAATTTGTCTGCTCTTTCCGTTCTGTAAATTTACTTTTTTAAATTCTTTTTTAAATTTTGCTCCATCTAATCTGCTAGTAATTCCACCCAATGCAGTTTCATTTTATTTTATTTTTTTAAGATTTTTATTTATTTATTTATTTGACAGAGATAGAGACAGCCAGCGAGAGAGGGAACACAGCAGGGGGAGTGGGAGAGGAAGAAGCAGGCTCCCAGCGGAGGAGCCTGATGTGGGACTTGATCCCAGAACGCCGGGATCACGCCCTGAGCCGAAGGCAGACGCTTAACCACTGTGCCACCCAGGCGCCCCTGCAGTTTCATTTTAGGTACTGCATTTGTTATTGCCAGAAGCAAGTTAGTTAGTTAGTTAGTTTCTTTGTTTCTTCCTTTCAAATATCTTCTGTGTCTCCCCTCACCATGCTCATATTGTCCTTTGCCTTTTTGAACATATGAAGCACATCTATGGTAACTATTTTGACATCTTTGTTGATTAATTCTATCAACTGTCATTTCTGCGTCTGTTCTAATTAATGAGTTTTCTAGTTATGGCTCATATTTTCCTATTTTCTGGCCTGGTTTTGACCGAATGCAGACATCATGAATTTTATTTTGGGGGTATTGAGTTTTGCGGTATTATTGAGAAAGTGTCACACTTTATTTTGACTTACACTAAGTTCTTCGGAGCAGTTTGTCTTTTATAAGGCTTGCTTTCAAACATCCCAGGGCAGATTTTTGCGCAGCCTTTGTTCTAGTGCTCATTTAGTTCCACCACTGAGCCAATTTTATTCTCAGGATTTTATCCAATGCCTTGTGTATTTGGAGTCTCTCACTTTGGCTGGCAGGAGCATAAATTATTCTCAGCCTTATTTGATGTCCAGACATCAGTCTATCTACTGCTTTCTGGTGGTTCTTTGCCCAATTTCAGGTAGATTTCTCTCATGCATACTCAAAATGGTACTCCATCAAAGACTCTAGGGGACCTTTCTTAGATCTCTGGATCTCTCTCTGTGAATATCTCCTCTACCACATTCTTCCTTGCACACTCTAGTCACACACTATTTCCCTGAAATCCAATTTCTATGTCTTTAACTTGGCCAGACCATGGGCTTTAGCTGTGTTCACTTTCCCTGAATAGTAGCCTGAAGACTATTTCATTGATCTATTTTTCTCTTAGGACTCACAGTCACGTGCTACCTATGACTGAGTCATTTTCAATGGAAATTTTTTTTATGGTTTTCTGGTTGTTTGAGGCAGGCAGATAAATCTGAGCCCAGTTTTCTCATCATAGTCAGTAGTGGAGGATATTGATGTGCACTTTTTTGAACGATCAACGTTTTCTGTTGAGCTATCAGTCATTTTCTGATTGCCAATAAAGACCTAGTGTTGAAAAGGCAGGAACTGGGTAAAAGCCTTAGGAGGATAGACTTAGGGGAAGGATATTGACTTTTGGGTTTTAAGCACATGGGCTCTTCTATGTGGTCATAGGGTCATTGAGTAGTCTAGAAGGTTTGGGACTGGTGGACTTTGTGTGGAGATTCTTTTTTTATTTTTATTTTTTTAAGATTTATTTATTTATGGGGGGAAGGGAGTGGGGGAGGGGCAGAGGAAGAGGGAGGGAGAGAATTTTAAGTAGACTCCCTGCTGACCGTGACCTGAGCTGCAATCAAGAGTTGGATGCTCAACCGACTGAGCCACCCCAGCGCCCCTGTGTGGAGATTCTAATGGAGGCTTGGTAGCCATGTTGGTGTGGAAAAGAATCATCCAGGTAAGTTCCCTTGTGTAACTGGGACAGTGCATGGTCTCCTGCCATGAGATCGGAGCATTCTGTAAGATTGACATTTTGCACTATCCCAGTCACTGATTCTGGACGATGGCAGGACAGCCAGTGCGACTTTCCTAAACCAGTTCTCAGAAGCCAGACTAGGGCATCATAGGTACTCTTATTACAAAAAGAAGGTTGCTTCAGAGTTGAGTTGTGGCTGTTAACTTTTTCATTATAAAGTATTTTAATCCTTCCTGTGTCACAGCCCTGGGTGGAAATAGAGGAATAAATTAGTGGGTGAGGCTCAGGCTTAGTATATTCTTTCTTACTTTTAGAATTAAACCAAAGATGGGATAAAGGTTTCATTATTCCTAATGAGAGATACATCCATTCCTTTTGAAGAAGTTAAACACTTATCACTCTTTAATTTGAATTTTTTCTCCTTTCTTTATAGTCTTAATTGTTTTATAAAAGAATTGAGCCTGCTTATCTATGGATCTATTTCTGATCTATTAATGAATTACTTTAAGTTAGGCCTACATCCTATTTGTAAATGTATATAGGATAGTTTCTTCTCTCTTTTTAATTTTTTTAAAAAGATTTTATTTATTTATTTGAGGAAGACAGAGAGCACGAGCAGGGGTAGGAGCAGAAGGAGAGGGAGAAGCAGGCTCCCTGCTGGAGGGAGCCTGACATGGGGCTCGATCCCAGGACCCTGGGATCATGACCTGAACTGAAGGCAGACGCTTAACCAACTGAGCAGCCCAGGAGCTCCCCCTCTCTCTCTTTTGTAAAAACATTAATTTATTTATTTCAGAGAGAGTAGGGGGAGGAGCAGAGGGAGAGAGAGAGAGAAACTCAAGCAGACTAGAGAGAACACGGGGGAAGAGCAGAAGGAGAGGGACAAGCAGACTCCATGCTGAGACAGAGCCAGATGTGGGGCTCAATTCCACGACCCTGAGATCACGACATGAGCGGAAACCAAGAGTTGGATGCTTAACCGACTGAACCACCCAGGTGCCCCAGTTTCTTCTGTGTTACAGATTACGTTAGGCACGCCTGGCTGGCTCACTTGGTAGAGAATGCAACTCCTGATCTCAAGGTTGTGAGTTCGTACACGTTGGGTGTACAGATTACTTAAACATAAAAACAATTTTAAAAAATGCTATTTGGCTTGTTTGGACTCAAGAAAAACAGAACTTTGCAATGTCCGATTGCTCTAATTCACAGGATTTTTAGTCATGACACTAAGGAAGTTGAGAAGACAGGAAACCTTAGGACCACTCACCCGAACAACAAGGGAAATGAGAACATACTTTAGGACAGACTGGAGTTATGCCAACCAGGTGTTATATTTTGGTAGCCTTTAGGTATCCTCTACTGCTCCCGACCCAACTGCTCCACCCTTATAGTCAGGATGTATGACTTTGCTCCTCTGTCTTTGTTTCTGCTTATTCTCCTTCTCTGGATTGACCATGTCTCCTCTCTTACTCATGGCTTCTTCTTGTTTATGGCTTTTGTTATATCATAGCTTTCGCTTCCTGCCTTCTTTCTACACGTATCTTCTCTTCCGCCCTTCTCAACTGTCTGCTTAGTCTTTCTACATTCTGATTGGACTGAATTCTTATTTTGGGTTACATCATAGGCTGCTGAACAGATGGCTATGGTAGAACAAGTACCCATCCTTGGTTCAATCACTTGTAACAACACAGCGTGAATAATACTGCCAAACTGAAGGCTCATCCCTATGAAACCACTTAGAAGGGTGCTGGGATTATTGAAGGCACAGTGAGATATTCCAGAGGGAAAATAGAGGTGTTAGACATCCTGTATTGTCTATATAATGTGTAGATGTCAACTAAATGATCATTGAGTGAGTGAATGAATGAAATAATAAACCTACTCTCCTTTGTCTGACTGGATGAAGAACGCTTAGCTAAAACATACTTCATGCTTTAAACTTCCATCTTATTTCATCAGTCTGGATTTTCCCCCTTTGTAACTTTTCCTCTTCTCTTGCTTCCCCCCTTCGTAACTCAAAACGGAACTGGGTGCCTCGAGGCAGAGCAGACCCTCTACTGTTGCATGAAGGAAGGTGTTTCATTTTCCGCAGCATCCAGTCTCCCAGCAGCTAAGTGTCTCATTCCTCATTTGCTTCACAGGGTGGCTGTGAGGAAGAAATGAGATCCTCTATATAGACTCGCCAACCTCAGTGTCTGTGCCGTAAAAAGTGCTTCGTATCAGCTGGGTGTTATTTTTCTATGCTGCTCACGATTGGGTCCTCATTTAAGGCATATCCCAAGCTCCAAAATACTTCTTAAAAATTGTTCCCTTTCATATCGGGAGGTACTACTTATTTCTGCACCATCAATCGTGCTGGGGGGGGGGGGCAATACATTAAGTAAAATAATCATACTAAGGGGTTGTTAATTTATTTTTCCCTCTTTGTAAGATTTTTGTTTTTAAAAGATGATTTTGTGAACTCCAAGGAATTAAACTCTAAATGTATATACCCTAAGCAAATATGGGTTGGGTAAAGGGCATCTCGTTCATGAGTGTTCAAAGGTAAGAAAATGCAGTGGGAAATATTTATTTTGGCTTATTTTGCTTTCTCAGTTCAAGCCCTGAATAAATCAGGTGCCTAATGTTAGGGTCAGGTTTAATTTCTACAGCTCCTAGAAGACGAGGACCAGGTCTATGCATTATCTTTATGGAAAACCTTCAGCAATCAAATACTTAAAAAACAGTTATGGCAACTAAGTTCACAACGGTGTCGTGAGAAGTATTTTTCTGCTTTAGGAAAGGGTGAATGAAGAATGGAGATTCTTGGCCAATCTAGTTGATGAGTTAGAAAGCCAATATTGGGGGCGCCTGGGTGGCACAGCGGTTAAGCGTCTGCCTTCGGCTCAGGGCGTGATCCCGGCGTTCTGGGATCGAGCCCCACATCAGGCTCCTCCGCTGGGAGCCTGCTTCTTCCTCTCCCACTCCCCCTGCTTGTGTTCCCTCTCTTGCTGGCTGTCTCTATCTCTGTCGAATAAATAAATAAAATCTTTAAAAAAAAAAAAAAGAATGCCAATATCGACCCCATGTTCCTGGACTCTTTTGTTGGCCCTCGAGCCCTTATTTGTTTATGTTTTCAACTGTGCAGCAAACCCTCCTCTTGTTTGGAGTTCGAGGAGAAAGTGGACATTGGTGAGTTACCAAATGCCATGAGACCCTGGGACATCGACAACTTCTCAAAAAGTAGTTGCCCCCCCGGCCCCCCACCTTTGAGGTAGATAAACCATAGGCAACCTTTTGCATGGCCCTCATATATAGCTGCTTGCTTTGGGGACGTCTTGCTCACTCGTTATTTTAGCAATGTTTCGGCAGGCAGTGCAGCCAAGCAGAAATACCACACTCTGCGAAAACCCAAGGTCAGCACAATTTCTTCCCAGGGAAATTGTAACCTTTTGTGCTGAGATTGGGATGTCTGGGTTCGAAAAGAGGAGAGAAAAACCAGTTTCTGGGGTCCCCAAAGCCCTTATCTCTTTCCAGAGCCCCAGAGCTCAGATCACAAGTTCATTCCTGGCAGATGGAAAGTCAGTCTCCTGTCCCTCAGGGCTGCTAAGACAATGCAGGATATTTTGCAAGTCACGCTACCAGGAATATCTATGTCTAAGTGATGTACGCTTTTGAGTTTCCCGTTGTCTTGCTCTTGACTCTTCCCCATTTTATTCCCTCATTCTTCTTCATAGAATGGCTTTTCTCCTTTGGACTAAACCCTCTCCATCCTCAAAGACGCAACTCTTCCAAAGAGGTTTTCTCGAACTTGACACATCACACGTGTATCTTCTTCTTCACTGATTCTAGGGAGTTGAACTTTGCTCTTGCAGCCTCCTGTGCTTGCCTCTAAACTAGAGAGCCCAGAGGATGGGATTCAAGTCTATTTCCACGTCTGTGTCTCCCATGGTTCTGTGAGAGCAAGAACCATATGTAATTTATCACTGCATCTGGGGGCTCAGGGTTGAGTTGAAAGCTTTCAAATCAGAGACTTCTAGATTCAAACCCATTCTGTCTCTGACGTCTTCATGAACTTAATTTCCTCTTCTATAAAATGAAGAGAATAATGCCTTGAAGGTTGATGTGATTTGAAAAATATATATGTAAGTTACTGAGATTGTGCTAGGGTTTTTGGTTTTTACTGAACACACATATGCTGAACATCAGGACCCTCTCTGAAGGAGAAAAGATGCCACGAAAGATACACAGGTCGAGGGGCATGTAAGAAGGTGTAGCCAGTGGAACAGCTCGCCTTTTGGTGACATGGGTCCAGGAGGTGGGATGTTATGAGCTGACTCTCTATGGTTAGGTCTGCCGGCTCTTACATGGTGTAGGTAGGCTTGGCAACCACTTTCTGGCCGGCACTGTGCTTCTTCTCCATTGCTGTCTCCACCTTCCACAACCTGAGATGCACGGCCCAGAGTCATCACCTGGGATTACCACGTTTTATGGACACACATGGTATCAGAATAAAGGTCTCAAGAGAAAGAGTCTTTCTGTTTTCATTCAGATCAAAGCTGAGGCTCTATTATTTGGACTCCAACCTTTTCTTAGAAGACTTGGAATGGTTCTCTTGGTTCCAGTGGATTTCCATTTGTGTAGAAACATGTTAATCATATAGGCCTGTTTCATGTCTTACCCTTATGGGAGAAAAAAAAAAAGCTGTGAAGACTTTGTCAGTCTGTGAGCACAGCTGAGAAAGCATCAATTGAGATGGCAAGATTGCTGAGGTGGGAGATGGCCCTCAGGGTTCTGTCTCTCTAGACACACATTGAACAAACATTCCTTGAAGATTTCTGGCATGCTAGCCCCAATTTTTCCCTTTGGTCCATTTCTCTTAATTTTTACAACATGTGAGATAGATATTATTGTTGCGATTTGTAGAAAGAGAGTCACAGAGGTAAAAGTGACTCACACGTAGACACACACAAAATAAGTGGATAGTCAGGACTTGAACCCAAGTCTGCCCTATTGTCAAGTTCAGCTTCTCTCTTTTAACCCCTACCATTTTCCCAGTGTTGAAAAATACTTTTCCCCAAAGCAGTAGAAATGCTGAGGTCAAGTGCAACCTTCAGTTTCATATATTCGGGAAACCATGGCCTCACTGTGAATCTGACAAAGCTATACTCCTTCCTCCTAGGAAAAATATACACAGGTATCAGATTTTACATCTGATTTCTTGGGTTAACAGAGCCCTAAACCCCATCCATGGGCCTCAGTTTAGGAATTCACAATCTGGTCTAAATCATCAGGTTACTTATGGAGAAGCTAATACCAAGAGAGAGGGAAAGGAAATAATTTAGTCCATCACTTGGTGGCAGAATCCAGGCCTTTCAAATCTTTATTTAGTTTTATTTGGCCACCCAATGGGTCTCCCATATGCAATTGTACACTGAGAAAAAAAACCACACTTGGGAGAAGAAGGAAAGTCAGGGTGAGGGAACATAACCGCTTTAATTATTGAAACTCCAATTTCTAGGCCCAAGTTTCTGTTGGATGTGAGGGCACTAGCCAACAGAGTGGAGGTAGAGCATGCCAGTGATTTGAACTCCTTCACACCTTTATTAGTCCAAGAATCCTGGATTTCCAAGATGCCTCATTTACTAAGGAGCTCTTTCTACGACATCAAGATTCCAGCCTTGCCTCACGCCCTATGGATCAATGGCTTGCTTTTATCTGACATCATCCACTGACATATTTCCCTGGGATCGAAGAAGGAAGAGAAGAAATTGCAGGTAGGATTTGCAGCTGGTTGGCATATTGTGTTTTTATTGAAGGGCTTTACTGTCCCCACATTGCCTGGATTCCCCAAATCCATGCAGTCAAGAGTCTCGGCATGCATAAGAAGGTGATAGGAGAGCCCTGTCGATAAGCCTCCACTATTCTAGATTGGTTGTCTCCTTACCAAACTGGAATATCATCTTCAAGGGCTCTGACTCTTATCCTGGCAATTCTGTATTTTTATGAGAGAATAAGCAGAGGAAATCCATGCTGTGTAAATGTAGATCCATATACAGACTCCCCTAGGGTGCTCCTTAAGGTAGACGACCTACACTGTTAAGTTCAGGATCTGCAAAAGGGAAAAAAAAATGTATGAAGTCACACTATAATTTTGATGAATTGTACAAAAGCACCTCTCCGGTAAAAATCAGCTCTTCCAAACTCTTATTGAGTATGTGCCTGGGACTGTGTTAGGTGATGTCGGGATATAAGATACGAGTAGGAGCCAAGGCATCTATTTGTCCATCAATCCATTCATCCATTTTTTCAGGGAAAAAAAAATGCTCTAGGGTTTCCACAGGAGCACAGAAATAAGTGTAAATCAAATTAAAAAATCGGGTAGGACAACCTGGAGAAGTTGGCCATTAAGCTAAATTTGGAAATGAAGTGGGGCACCCTGGGTAAATTAGAGTTTGAGGCAGGATGAGTGGGGTATCTGTTCAGTGCAGAGATTGTATGATCCACTGGCATGGAAGCATGACCCAGCATGGTGGGCTTAGAGAATTGCATGTACTTCCATATTGTTGGAGTAAAGGTCATGGAAGGTAGAGGAGTGGGGGCAGGGAGGGAAGAGGCTAAAGAGCTATTCAGGGGCAGGATCACAAAGAATTTTATGTGCTAAGCTAAAGAGTTTGAACTTTACCTTGAAAACTAAGGGACGCTATTGAAGGATTTTAATAGACGCAAGTGGTAGGATCAGATTTACATTTTGGACAGATTATACTGTCTGCAGGGAGGAGAATGTGTTGGGAAGTGGCCAGACTAGAGGCTGGAAGATGAGTTAGGAGGCTATTGCTGTAATCCAGATGGGATCCAGGATGAAGCAGGAACAGTTACTAAAGATAGGAAGGCATATCTATTAAATAGGTATTTAAGATGTAGGATATACTGTTTGTAAGTGGGAACGAAAAGGAAGGAAGAGTGAAGGACTCTGCTTTGGGCAATTATTTGTATGTTGGTGCCAGCCATTGAAATAGTGGATATAATGAGAGCAGCACGTGGCAAGGACATTAGCTTAAGGCAAAGTAATTAATTCATTTTAGGATATTTTGTAGTTGGAAGAACATTCAAGTGGAGATACCAACATAGTCCAGACTATATGGGTCTCAGGGAATAAATTTGAATGAAAATACAGCTCTGGGATTCATCATTCACAGATGGCTGTGGATGAGATCACTGAATGCAAGCATAAAGCCTGAGAGGAAAACAGGTGAGGATAGAGATCAAGGAGTGGCCAGAAGTTTAGAAGGAAAACTGTAGAAAAGTTCTTTCAACAGAGGTCAGAAGAGGAGAAAGTTTCAGTAAGGAAGAATTCTGCATGGTCAAGCGCTTTAGAAGACAAAGATGGGGTAATTTCGATCGCTTAATGATCTGAAGGGCTTTGGTGTCCTACAAAAGATCAATTTCATGACAGAGGCATAGTTGCAAGCCATATTATAGGGGGATGAACAATAAGTGGGAGAAAAGATAAATTATAAGAAATTAGAAACAACTGATGTAGATAATGCTTTTAAGAAAATAGTAAAAGGAAGGAGGGAGGTAGGAAGGTTGGGCCAATGGATATAGTTTTGATTTGTGTTGTTTAATTTTGTTGTTGTTTTAATGGGAGAGATCTGAGGGTGTTTATTTTCTCAGTGGGAAGAACCCTTACAAAGGGAGAATTGAATAAAAAGGAGAAGAAAGGATGGAGATGCATTAGGAGGTACAAAGGGATGGGATCTAAAACATGAATGGAGGAACCATTCTTAGACAGCAGACCAGAAGGAGGAGGGAGGAGTAGGCAAGAGGCTGAGGGAGTGGTCTTGTGTCTTCGCCAAGATAACACAGGCAAGTCTTATTTGAGAATGGCTGTGTGTTATCACTAAGGGTTTGGGATAACTAGACTCAGAAGTGCCTAGAGGCCATAGGAGGGTGCCTGGGCAGCACTGAGGGCCGAGTGGAGACAGCAGCCCATGAAGTTGTAGTGCCATCGATGTGTGGTTCGGAAGAACCAATCGTAGAGACGCCTGAATCCTGACGATGCATCAGACCGCGGTCTGGACCATGAGCCTACCTTCCCACCGCACCAGGAAGCAGCCGTGCTGCAGCCGAGCACGCAGCGACCAGGGAGGAAGGCTACCCCAGGTCTTCATTTCACTAGACCACGTTCCGCTTGTGTGACCTTGAGCTGGTAACTTCACTTTCTGAGCCCCATTTTCCTGACCTGTAAAAGGGTGAAGACGGCACGTATCTGGGGTAGTTACTATGTATGAGAATTCACTCTGTCAATTATTTAATAGTATGTAAAAACGATGGATGTTTTTCTGAATATGAAAAATGAATACAGAGCCTTGGAGAGCTGCCTACTATCTGACATAGAATAAAAGTAAATGTGAGTTGACGTGGCCGAAACGCAAAGTTGAGCAGTGCTGAACAGAAAGGACCTTTGAGACTGAACACGAAGGCCCGGAAAAGTCTCTTCTTCTTTTTTTGTTTCTACGTGAAATTGTAAAAGTTATAAGATAATGTGGAGTGACCAAGATGCATAAAGTGTCTCTATCCTAAGAAGCTCATCTGAGAACGAGCACCAAAGCTCATCTGAGAACGAGCAACCAACTTTTGCTGGTTGACCAGCCAGGAGTTGAATATGAGGAATAAGAAGCTGGTACAAGCTTCTAAGAAGCTGCCCCAGGGGACGTGTATCCAGAACACCCTTCAGGTCCCACATGAAGTTAAAAGGAGAAGGAATCTTCCATTTTGGGGAAGCCTTCTAGAATCTTTCTGAGGCAACTGAGGATAGATCTCCTTCTCTCTGACAGCCAGATAACTTGGTACTGCCCCACCTGGTCTGCCCCCCAGAGCATGGTGTCAGATGAGCAGCGTGTGTGTGTGTGTGTGTGTGTGTGTGTGTGTGTGTGTGTGTATAAAGGGCTGCTACAACTAATCCCTTATTTATAAAATCGATCCACTTTCCCAAAAACACTGAATGTTCTGAAATGCCATTTGTGCAACACATACTGAGGAGGAAACAACAGGAAACAATTACAGAACAATAGAAGGTGGCGTGTAAACTGGAATGAAACTGTGAGTTATGGACGATAAGAATTACAGAAATTCATGGCAAGAAATTGGGCATTGTGGTCTGGAAGATCAGAGTTAAAAGAAAAAAGAAAAGTCAAAACTGGAAGAGCCCTAGAGGTAATGTAGGTCTTTGGTCTTTGGTTTTTTTTGTTTGTTTGTTTTTTTTTTGTGGTCTTTTTCCAAACTCAACTCCATTTTACAGGCGAGATGGCTGCGGCTCAGGCTCAGAGAGATGGCCTCCCTTGCCCGGGGTCACAGTGAACGAGAGCTATTGTAAAAGCAGGAAAAATGGCAGCCGCAGCCAAGAGGCAGGTGAGCAAAGCAAGAACGAGGCAGCAAGAGCAGCCACTATTATGAAAGCAATTTCCATTGATGTCGTGCTTCCTGGGCCCCTTCCCTGCATTAATCACTATATATGTATAATTCCCTTTTAATACATGCAGCAGCTCTGTAAGGTAATTTGTAGGTTATAATGAACATTTATTTCGTTTTTTTTTTTTTTTTAAATTTGGCCATTCTAAATCTGAATCGCCTTCTTATGTTTGAAGAACCCGTTGCTTTTCGAGGCGGACAGTGAGCTCCACTATAGAAGTTGGAAATTCCAGGCGAAGAGCAGAAAGGAATTTTCCCAAAGATAGCAGGCTCTGGTTTTAACTTAATTTAACTTCGGTTTTAATTCCAGCTCTGCAGGCACTAGCCAAGTTGCTCGGTTCTGCTGTGCCTCTGTTTCCTCACCAGTGAAAATGGGGCTGACGTACAGACTTCACAGAAGTCCTGTGAAGATTAAGTGACTTAGTATATGGAAATGCAGAGAAGTACTTGCCACATAATAAATGCTCAGTAAATTATAGCTGCTTTCTCAGCCTCCCTAGCAGCCGGGGCCAGGGCCCAGGACCTATGTCCGCCAATCAGACACCCTCACTTCACATGCTGACAAGCCACACAGGAGCTGCCTAAAAAAAAAAAAAAAAAAAAAGTCATTTTTATTTAATATCAAGAGGCTGCAACGAAGACAGCATCTATAACTAGTTTCTAAAGACGTCAGTGGCAGCCGTGGACTGCTGGGACTTCCTCCGAGCTACCCAGTTTCCTTCGGATAGATTACTTTTCTCCTTAAATTATCAGCTGGTATCAGTATCTTCCATCTAAGAATGCTGACTCATTAACGCGGCCTTACTATTTTTGGCTATTAGCGCCTGAGAACTGTGTTCAAGGAGCTGGTATATAGTGAAGCTAGGAGGCTAATTCAGATTTTTCTGGTTCCACATCCTGGTTCTTGTGCACGACGCTGCTCTGCCTTGGAGATTCACAGACTCCTCGTGTTAATGAACATGAG